>NW_027182447.1:1800000-2100000 GCF_040938575.1 Ambystoma mexicanum
CTTCCTATAGCATGAGATGTGATATCCAACTGTTTCCCATTCCAATCCTGAGACCCTTCCTATAGCATGAGATGTGATATCTCAATGCTTCTAATACCAAACCTGAGATCCTTCCTCTAACATGAAATGTGATATCCAACTCCTTCCCTTTCCAAACCTAAGAGCCTATCTATAGCATGAGATGTGATATCCAAGTCCTTCACATTCCAACCCTTAGACCCTTCCTACAGCATGCAATATGATATCTCAATGATTCTAATAACAAACCTGAGACCCGTCCTATAACATGAGATGGGATATCCAACTCCTTCCCATTCCAATCCTGAGACACTTCCGATAGCAGAGATGTGATATCTCAATGCTTATACCAAACCTGAGACCCTTCCTATAACATGAGATGTGATATCCAAATCCTTCCCGTTCCAAACCTGAGACCCTTCCTTTAGCATGAGATGTGATATCCAGCTCCTTCCCATTCCAATCCTGAGACACTTCCGATAGCATGAGATGTGATATCTCAATGCTTCTAATATCAAAACTGAGACCCTCCCTATAGCATGATATGTGATATCTAAGTCCTTCCCATTCCAATCCTGAGACCCTCCCTATAGCATGAGATGTGATATCCAACTCCTTCCCATTCCAATCCTGAGACCCTTCCTATAGCATGAGATATGATATCTCAATACTTCTAATACCAAACGTGAGATCCTTCCGATAACATGAGATGTGATATCCAAATCCTTCCCCTTCCAAACCTGAGACCCTCCCTTTAGCATGAAATGTGATATCCAACTCCTTCCTATTCCAATCCTGAGACTCTTCTGATGGCATGAGATGTGATATCTCAATGCTTCTAATACCAAACCTGAGATCCTTCCGATAGCATGAGATGTGATATCTCAATGCTTCTAATACCAAACCTGAGATCCTTCCTATAACATGAGATGTGATATCCAAATCCTTCCCCTTCCAAACCTGAGACCCTCCCTTTAGCATGAGATGTGATATCTCAATGCCTCTAATACCAAACCTGAGATCCTTCCGATAGCATGAGATGTGATATCTCAATGCTTCTAATACCAAACCTGAGATCATTCCTATAACATGAGATGTGATATCCAAATCCTTCCCATTCCATTCCTGAGACCCTTCTGATAGCATGAGATGTGATATCTCAATGCCTCTAATACTAAACCTGAGATCCTACCTCTAACATGAAATGAGATATCCAACTCTTTCCCCTTCCAAACCTGAGAGCCTTCCTATAGCATGAGATGTGATATCCAAGTCCTTCCCATTCCAATACTGAGACCCTTCCTATAGCTTGAGATGTGATATCCAACTCCTTCCCATTCCAATTCTGAGACCCTTCCTATAGCATGAGATGTCATATCTCAATGCTTATACCAAACCTGAGAGCCTACCTATAGCATGAGATGTGATATCCAAGTCCATCCCATTCCAATCCTTAGACCCTTCCTACAGCATGCGATGTGATATCTCAATGATTATAATACCAAACCAGAGACTCTTCCTATAACATGAGATGGGATATCCAACTCCTTCCCATTCCAATTCTGAGACCCTTCCTATACTATGAGACTTGATATCTCAATGCTTCTAATACCAAACCTGAGACCCGTAATATAACATGAGATGTGATATCCAAATCCTTCCCCTTCCAAACCTTAGACCCTTCCTTTATCATGAGATGTGATATCCAACTCCTTCCCATTCCAATCCTGAGACCCTTCCGATATCATGAGATGTGATATCTCAAAGCTTCTAATATCAAACTTGAGACCCTCCCTATAGCATGAGATGTGATATCCAAGTCCTTCCCATTCCAATCCTGAGACCCTTCCTATAGCATGAGATGTGATATCTCAATGCTTCTAATACCAAACCTGAGACCCTTCCTATAACATGAGATGGGAATATCCAACTCCTTCCCATTCCAATCTTGAGACCCTTCCGATAGCAGAGATGTGATATCTCACTGCTTATACCAAACCTGAGACCCTTCCCATAGCAGGAGATATGATATCCAACTCCTTCCCATTCCAACCTGAGACACTTCCTATAGCATGAGAAGGGATATCCAACTCCTTCCCAATCCAAGCCTGAGACCCTTCCGATAGCAGAGATGTGATATCTCAATGCTTATACCAAACCTGAGACCCTTCCTATGGCATGAGATGTGATATCCAACTCCTTGCCATTCAAATCCTGAGACCCTTCCTATAGCATGAGAAGGGATATCCAACTCCTTCCCAATCCAATCCTGAGACCCTTCCGATAGCAGCGACTTGATATCTCAATGCTTCTACCAAACCTGAGACCCTTCCTTTAGCATGAGATGTGATATCCAAATCCTTCACATTCCAATCCTGAGACCCTTCCTATAGCATGAGATGTGATATCTCAATGCTTCTAATACCAAACCTGAGATCCTTCCTATAACATGAGATGTGATATCCAATTCCTTCCCATTCCAAACCTGAGACCCTTCCTATTGGATGAGATGTGATATCCAACTCCTTCCCATTCCAACCCTGAGACCCTTCCTATAGCATGAGATGTGATGTCTCAATGCGTCTAATACCAAACCTGAGATCCTTCCTATAACATGAGATGTGATATCCAACTCCTTCCCGTTCCAAACCTGAGACCCTTCCTTTAGCATGAGATGTGATATCCAGCTCCTTCCCATTCCAATCCTGAGACACTTCCGATAGCATGAGATGTGATATCTCAATGCTTCTAATACCAAACCTGAGACCCTTCCTATAACATGAGATGTGATATCCAAATCCTTCCCGTTCCAAACCTGAGACCCTTCCTTTAGCATGAGATGTGATATCCAGCACCTTCCCATTCCAATCCTGAGACACTTCCTATAGCATGAGATGTGATATCTCAATGCTTCTAATATCAAAACTGAGACCCTCCCTATAGCATGATATGTGATATCTAAGTCCTTCCCATTCCAATCCTGAGACCCTCCCTATAGCATGAGATGTGATATCCAACTCCTTCCCATTCCAATCCTGAGACCCTTCCTATAGCATGAGATATGATATCTCAATACTTCTAATACCAAACGTGAGATCCTTCCGATAACATGAGATGTGATATCCAAATCCTTCCCCTTCCAATCCTGAGACCCTCCCTTTAGCATGAGATGTGATATCGAACTCCTTCCTATTCCAATCCTGAGACTCTTCTGATAGCATGAGATGTGATATCTCAATGCTTCTAATACCAAACCTGAGATCCTTCCGATAGCATGAGATGTGATATCTCAATGCTTCTAATACCAAACCTGAGATCCTTCCTATAACATGAGATGTGATATCCAAATCCTTCCCCTTCCAAACCTGAGACCCTCCCTTTAGCATGAGATGTGATATCCAACTCCTTCCCATTCCATTCCTGAGACCCTTCTGATAGCATGAGATGTGATATCTCAATGCCTCTAATACCAAACCTGAGATTCTACCTCTAACATGAAATGTGATATCCAACTCTTTCCCCTTCCAAACCTGAGAGCCTTCCTATAGCATGAGATGTGATATCCAAGTCCTTCCCATTCCAATCCTGAGACCCTTCCTATAGCTTGAGATGTGATATCCAACTCCTTCCCATTCCAATTCTGAGACCCTTCCTATACTATGAGACTTGATATCTCAATGCTTCTAATACAAACGTGAGACCCGTAATATAACATGAGATGTGATATCCAAATCCTTCCCCTTCCAAACCTTAGACCCTTCCTTTATCATGAGATGTGATATCCAACTCCTTCCCATTCCAATCCTGAGACCCTTCCGATATCATGAGATGTGATATCTCAAAGCTTCTAATATCAAACTTGAGACCCTCCCTATAGCATGAGATGTGATATCCAAGTCCTTCCCATTCCAATCCTGAGACCCTTCCTATAGCTTGAGGTGTGATATCCAACTCCTTCCCATTCCAATTCTGAGACCCTTCTTATACCATGAGACTTGATATCTCAATGCTTCTAATACCAAACCTGAGACCCGTCCTATAACATGAGATGTGATATCCAAATCCTTCCCATTCCAATCCTGAGACCCTTCCTATAGCTTGAGATGTGATATCCAACTCCTTCCCATTCCAATCCTGAGACCCTTCCGATATCATGAGATTTGTTATCTCAATGCTTCTAATATCAAACTTGAGACCCTCCCTAAAGCATGAGATGTGACATCCAAGTCCTTCCCATTCCAATCCCGAGACCCTTCCTATAACATGAGATGTGATATCCAACTCCTTCCCATTCCAACCTGAGACACTTCCTATAGCATGAGAAGGGATATCTAACTCCTTCCCAATCCAATCCTGAGACCCTTCCGATAGCAGAGATGTGATATCTGAATGCTTATACCAAACCTGAGACCCTTCCTATGGCATGAGATGTGATATCCAACTCCTTGCCATTCAAATCCTGAGACCCTTCCTATAGCATGAGATGTGATATCTCTATGCTTCTAATACCAAACCTGAGACCCTTCCTATAACATGAGATGGGATATCCAACTCCTTCCCATTCCAATCCTGAGACCCTTCCGATAGCAGAGATGTGATATCTCAATGCTTATACCAAACCTGAGAACCTTCCTATGGCCTGAGATGTCATATACAACTCCTTCCCATTCCAATCCTGAGACCCTTCCTTTAGCATGAGATGTGATATCTCAATGCTTATACCAAATCTGAGACCCTTCCTATAGCATGAGATGTGATATCCAATTCCTTCCCATTCCAATCCTGAGACCCTTCCTATAGAATGAGATGTGATATCTCAATGCTTATACCAAACCTGAGAGCCTACCTATAGCATGAGATGTGATATCCAAGTCCATCCCATTCCAATCCTTAGACCCTTCCTACAGCATGCAATGTGATATCTCAATGATTCTAATACCAAACCAGAGACTCTTCCTATAACATGAGATGGGATATCCAACTCCTTCCCATTCCAATCCTGAGCCGCTTCCGATAGCAGAGATGTGATATCTCAATGCTTATACCAAACCTGAGACCCTTCCTATAACATGAGATGTGATATCCAACTCCTTCCGTTCCAAACCTGAGACACTAACTATAGCATATGTGATATCCAACTACTTCCCATTCCAAACATGAGACCCTTCCTATAGCAAGAAAGTAATATCCAACTCCTACCCATTCCAATCCTGAGACCCTTCCTATAGCAAGAGATGTGATATCCAAATCCTTCCCATTCCAATCCTGAGACCCTTCCTATAACATGAGATGTGATATCCAACTCCTTCCCATTCCAACCTGAGACACTTCCTATAGCATGAGAAGGGATATCCAACTCCTTCCCAATCCAATCCTGAGACCCTCCCGATAGCAGAGATGTGATATCTCAATGCTTATACCAAACCTGAGACCCTTCCTATGGCATGAGATGTGATATCCAACTCCTTCCCAATCCAATCCTGAGACCCTTCCGATAGCAGAGACGTGATATCTCAATGCTTCTACCAAACCTGAGACCCTTCCTTTAGCATGAGATGTGATATCCAAATCCTTCACATTCCAATCCTGAGACCCTTCCTATAGCATGAGATGTGATATCTCAATGCTTCTAATACCAAACCTGAGATCCTTCCTATAACATGAGATGTGATATCCAATTCCTTCCCATTCCAAACCTGAGACCCTTCCTATTGGATGCGATGTGATATCCAACTCCTTCCCATTCCAACCCTGAGACCCTTCCTATAGCATGAGATGTGATGTCTCAATGCTTCTAATACCAAACCTGAGATCCTTCCTATAACATGAGATGTGATATCCAACTCCTTCCATTCAAATCCTGAGACCCGTCCTATAGCATGAGATGTGATATCTCAATGCTTATACCAAACCTGAGACCCTTCCTATAGCATGAGATGTGATATCCAACTGCTTCCCATTCCAATCCTGAGACCCTTCCTATAGCATGAGATGTGATATCTCAATGCTTCTAATACCAAACCTGAGATCCTTCCTCTAACATGAAATGTGATATCCAACTCCTTCCCTTTCCAAACCTAAGAGCCTATCTATAGCATGAGATGTGATATCCAAGTCCTTCCCATTCCAACCCTTAGACCCTTCCTACAGCATGCAATATGATATCTCAATGATTCTAATAACAAACCTGAGACCCGTCCTATAACATGAGATGGGATATCCAACTCCTTCCCATTCCAATCCTGAGACACTTCCGATAGCAGAGATGTGATATCTCAATGCTTATACCAAACCTGAGACCCTTCCTATAACATGAGATGTGATATCCAAATCCTTCCCGTTCCAAACCTGAGACCCTTCCTTTAGCATGAGATATGATATCCAGCACCTTCCCATTCCAATCCTGAGACACTTCCTATAGCATGAGATGTGATATCTCAATGCTTCTAATATCAAAACTGAGACCCTCCCTATAGCATGATATGTGATATCTAAGTCCTTCCCATTCCAATCCTGAGACCCTCCCTATAGCATGAGATGTGATATCCAACTCCTTCCCATTCCAATCCTGAGACCCTTCCTATAGCATGAGATATGATATCTCAATACTTCTAATACCAAACGTGAGATCCTTCCGATAACATGAGATGTGATATCCAAATCCTTCCCCTTCCAATCCTGAGACCCTCCCTTTAGCATGAGATGTGATATCGAACTCCTTCCTATTCCAATCCTGAGACTCTTCTGATAGCATGAGATGTGATATCTCAATGCTTCTAATACCAAACCTGAGATCCTTCCGATAGCATGAGATGTGATATCTCAATGCTTCTAATACCAAACCTGAGATCCTTCCTATAACATGAGATGTGATATCCAAATCCTTCCCCTTCCAAACCTGAGACCCTCCCTTTAGCATGAGATGTGATATCCAACTCCTTCCCATTCCATTCCTGAGACCCTTCTGATAGCATGAGATGTGATATCTCAATGCCTCTAATACCAAACCTGAGATTCTACCTCTAACATGAAATGTGATATCCAACTCTTTCCCCTTCCAAACCTGAGAGCCTTCCTATAGCATGAGATGTGATATCCAAGTCCTTCCCATTCCAATCCTGAGACCCTTCCTATAACTTGAGATGTGATATCCAACTCCTTCCCATTCCAATTCTGAGACCCTTCCTATACTATGAGACTTGATATCTCAATGCTTCTAATACAGACGTGAGACCCGTAATATAACATGAGATGTGATATCCAAATCCTTCCCCTTCCAAACCTTAGACCCTTCCTTTATCATGAGATGTGATATCCAACTCCTTCCCATTCCAATCCTGAGACCCTTCCGATATCATGAGATGTGATATCTCAAAGCTTCTAATATCAAACTTGAGACCCTCCCTATAGCATGAGATGTGATATCCAAGTCCTTCCCATTCCAATCCTGAGACCCTTCCTATAGCATGAGATGTGATATCTCAATGCTTCTAATACCAAACCTGAGACCCTTCCTATAACATGAGATGGGAATATCCAACTCCTTCCCATTCCAATCCTGAGACCCTTCCGATAGCAGAGATGTGATATCTCAATGCTTATACCAAACCTGAGATCCTTCCTATAACATGAGATGTGATATCCAACTCCTTCCCATTCCAATCCTGAGACACTTCCTATAGCATGAGATGTGATATCTCACTGCTTATACCAAACCTGAGACCCTTCCCATAGCATGAGATGTGATATCCAACTCCTTCCCATTCCTATCCTCAGACCCTTCCTATAGCATGAGGTGTGATATCTCAATGCTTCTAATATCAAACTTGAGACCCTACCTATAGCATGAGATGTGATATCCAAGTCCTTCCCATTACAATCCTGAGACACTTCCTATAGCATGAGATGTGATATCCAACTCCTTCCCATTCCAATCCTGAGACCCTTCCTATAGCATGAGATATGATATCTCAATACTTCTAATACCAAACGTGAGATCCTTCCGATAACATGAGATGTGATATCCAAATCCTTCCCCTTCCAAACCTGAGACCCTCCCTTTAGCATGAGATGTGATATCCAACTCCTTCCCATTCCAATCCTGAGACCCTTCTGATAGCATGAGATGTGATATCTCAATGCTTCTAATACCAAACCTGAGATCCTTCCGATAGCATGAGATGTGATATCTCAATGCTTCTAATACCAAACCTGAGATCCTTCCTATAACATGAGATGTGATATCCAAATCCTTCCCCTTCCAAACCTGAGACCCTCCCTTTAGCATGAGATGTGATATCCAACTCCTTCCCATTCCATTCCCGAGACCCTTCTGATAGCATGAGATGTGATATCTCAATGCCTCTAATACCAAACCTGAGATCCTACCTCTAACATGAAATGTGATATCCAACTCTTTCCCCTTCCAAACCTGAGAGCCATCCTATAGCATGGGATGTGATATCCAAGTCCTTCCCATTCCAATCCTGAGACCCTTCCTATAGCTTGAGATGTGATATCCAACTCCTTCCCATTCCAATTCTGAGACCCTTCCTATACTCTGAGACTTGATATCTCAATGCTTCTAATACCAAACCTGAGACCCGTAATATAACATGAGATGTGATATCCAAATCCTTCCCCTTCCAAACCTTAGACCCTTCCTTTATCATGAGATGTGATATCCAACTCCTTCCCATTCCAATCCTGAGACCCTTCCGATATCATGAGATGTGATATCTCAAAGCTTCTAATATCAAACTTGAGACCCTCCCTATAGCATGAGATGTGATATCCAAGTCCTTCCCATTCCAATCCTGAGACCCTTCCTATAGCATGAGATGTGATATCTCAATGCTTCTAATACCAAACCTGAGACCCTTCCTATTACATGAGATGGGAATATCCAACTCCTTCCCATTCCAATCCTGAGACCCTTCCGATAGCAGAGATGTGATATCTCAATGCTTATACCAAACCTGAGACCCTTCGTATGGCATGAGATGTGATATCCAACTCCTTGCCATTCAAATCTTGAGACCCTTCCTATAGCATGAGAAGGGATATCCAACTCCTTCCCAATCCAATCCTGAGACCCTTCCGATAGCAGAGACGTGATATCTCAATGCTTCTACCAAACCTGAGACCCTTCCTTTAGCATGAGATGTGATATCCAAATCCTTCACATTCCAATCCTGAGACCCTTCCTATAGCATGAGATGTGATATCTCAATGCTTCTAATACCAAACCTGAGATCCTTCCTATAACATGAGATGTGATATCCAATTCCTTCCCATTCCAAACCTGAGACCCTTCCTATTGGATGAGTTGTGATATCCAACTCCTTCCCATTCCAACCCTGAGACCCTTCCTATAGCATGAGATGTAATGTCTCAATGATTCTAATACCAAACCTGAGATCCTTCCTATAACATGAGATGTGATATCCAACTCCTTCCATTCCAATCCTGAGACCCGTCCTATAGCATGAGATGTGATATCGCAATGCTTATACCAAACCTGAGACCCTTCCTATAGCATGAGATGTGATATCCAACTACTTCCCATTCCAATCCTGAGACCCTTCCTATAGCATGAGATGTGATATCTCAATGCTTCTAATACCAAACCTGAGATCCTTCCTCTAACATGAAATGTGATATCCAACTCCTTCCCTTTCCAAACCTAAGAGCCTATCTATAGCATGAGATGTGATATCCAGGTCCTTCCTATTCCAATCCTTAGACCCTTCCTACAGCATGCAATATGATATCTCAATGATTCTAATACCAAACCTGAGATCCTTCCTATGACATGAGATGTGATATCCAACTCCTTCCATTCCAATCCTGAGACCCTTCCTATAGCATGAGATGTGATATATCAATGCTTATACCAAACCTGAGACCCTTCCTATAGCATGAGATGTGATATCCAACTCCTTCCCATTCCAATCCTGAGACCTTTCCTATAGCATGAGATGTGATATCTCAATGCTTCTAATACCAACCCTGAGATCCTTCCTCTAACATGAAATGTGAGATCCAACTCCTTCCCTTTCCAAACCTAAGAGCCTATCTATAGCATGAGATGTGATATCCAAGTCCTTCACATTCCAACCCTTAGACCCTTCCTACAGTATGCAATATGATATCTCAATGATTCCAATAACAAACCTGAGACACGTCCTATAACATGAGATGGGATATCCAACTCCTTCCCATTCCAATCCTGAGACACTTCCGATAGCAGAGATGTGATATCTCAATGTTTATACCAAACCTGAGACCCTTCCTATAACATGAGATGTGATATCCAACTCCTTCCCGTTCCAAACCTGAGACCCTTCCTTTAGCATGAGATGTGATATCCAGCTCCTTCCCATTCCAATCCTGAGACACTTCCGATAGCATGAGATGTGATATCTCAATGCTTCTAATATCAAAACTGAGACCCTCCCTATAGCATGATATGTGATATCTAAGTCCTTCCCATTCCAATCCTGAGACCCTTCCTATAGCATGAGATGTGATATCTCAATGCTTCTACCAAACCTGAGACCCTTCCTTTAGCATGAGATGTGATATCCAACTCCTTCCCATTCCAATCCTGAGACCCTTCCTATAGCATGAGATGTGATATCTCAATACTTCTAATACCAAACCTGAGATCCTTCCGATAACATGAGATGTGATATCTCAATACTTCTAATACCAAACCTGAGATCCATACTATAACATGAGATGTGATATCCAACTCCTTCCCTTTCCAAACCTGAGAGCCGTTCTATAGCATGAGATGTGATATCCAGGTCCTTCCCATTCCAATCCTTAGACCCTTCCTACAGCATGCAATATGATATCTCAATGCTTATACCAAACCTGAGAACCTTCCTATGGCCTGAGATGTCATGGCCTGAGATGTCATATACAACTCCTTCCCATTCCAATCCTGAGACCCTTCCTTTAGCATGAGATGTGATATCTCAATGCTTATACCAAATCTGAGACCCTTCCTATAGCATGAGATGTGATATCCAATTCCTTCCCATTCCAATCCTGAGACCCTTCCTATAGCATGAGATGTGATATCTCAATGCTTATACCAAACCTGAGAGCCTACCTATAACATGAGATGTGATATCCAAGTCCATCCCATTCCAATCCTTAGACCCTTCCTACAGCATGCGATGTGATATCTCAATGATTCTAATACCAAACCAGAGACTCTTCCTATAACATGAGATGGGATATCCAACTCCTTCCCATTCCAATCCTGAGCCGCTTCCGATAGCAGAGATGTGATATCTCAATGCTTATACCAAACCTGAGACCCTTCCTATAACATGAGATGTGATATCCAACTCCTTCCCGTTCCAAACCTGAGACACTAACTATAGCATATGTGATATCCAACTCCTTCCCATTCCAAACATGAGACCCTTCCTATAGCAAGAAAGTAATATCCAACTCCTACCCATTCCAATCCTGAGACCCTTCCTATAGCAAGAGATGTGATATCCAAATCCTTCCCATTCCAATCCTGAGACCCTTCCTATAACATGAGATGTGATATCCAACTCCTTCCCATTCCAACCTGAGACACTTCCTATAGCATGAGAAGGGATATCCAACTCCTTCCCAATCCAATCCTGAGACCCTTCCGATAGCAGAGATGTGATATCTCAATGCTTATACCAAACCTGAGACCCTTCCTATGGCATGAGATGTGATATCCAACTCCTTGCCATTCAAATCCTGAGACCCTTCCTATATCATGAGAAGGGATATCCAACTCCTTCCCAATCCAATCCTGAGACCCTTCCGATAGCAGCGACGTGATATCTCAATGCTTCTACCAAACCTGAGACCCTTCCTTTAGCATGAGATGTGATATCCAAATCCTTCACATTCCAATCCTGAGACCCTTCCTATAGCATGAGATGTGATATCTCAATGCTTCTAATACCAAACCTGAGATCCTTCCTATAACATGAGATGTGATATCCAATTCCTTCCCATTCCAAACCTGAGACCCTTCCTATTGGATGAGATGTGATATCCAACTCCTTCCCATTCCAACCCTGAGACCCTTCCTATAGCATGAGATGTGATGTCTCAATGCTTATACCAAACCTGAGACCCTTCCTATAGCATGAGATGTGATATCCAACTGTTTCCCATTCCAATCCTGAGACCCTTCCTATAGCATGAGATGTGATATCTCAATGCTTCTAATACCAAACCTGAGATCCTTCCTCTAACATGAAATGTGATATCCAACTCCTTCCCTTTCCAAACCTAAGAGCCTATCTATAGCATGAGATGTGATATCCAAGTCCTTCACATTCCAACCCTTAGACCCTTCCTACAGCATGCAATATGATATCTCAATGATTCTAATAACAAACCTGAGACCCGTCCTATAACATGAGATGGGATATCCAACTCCTTCCCATTCCAATCCTGAGACACTTCCGATAGCAGAGATGTGATATCTCAATGCTTATACCAAACCTGAGACCCTTCCTATAACATGAGATGTGATATCCAAATCCTTCCCGTTCCAAACCTGAGACCCTTCCTTTAGCATGAGATGTGATATCCAGCTCCTTCCCATTCCAATCCTGAGACACTTCCGATAGCATGAGATGTGATATCTCAATGCTTCTAATATCAAAACTGAGACCCTCCCTATAGCATGATATGTGATATCTAAGTCCTTCCCATTCCAATCCTGAGACCCTCCCTATAGCATGAGATGTGATATCCAACTCCTTCCCATTCCAATCCTGAGACCCTTCCTATAGCATGAGATATGATATCTCAATACTTCTAATACCAAACGTGAGATCCTTCCGATAACATGAGATGTGATATCCAAATCCTTCCCCTTCCAAACCTGAGACCCTCCCTTTAGCATGAAATGTGATATCCAACTCCTTCCTATTCCAATCCTGAGACTCTTCTGATGGCATGAGATGTGATATCTCAATGCTTCTAATACCAAACCTGAGATCCTTCCGATAGCATGAGATGTGATATCTCAATGCTTCTAATACCAAACCTGAGATCCTTCCTATAACATGAGATGTGATATCCAAATCCTTCCCCTTCCAAACCTGAGACCCTCCCTTTAGCATGAGATGTGATATCTCAATGCCTCTAATACCAAACCTGAGATCCTTCCGATAGCATGAGATGTGATATCTCAATGCTTCTAATACCAAACCTGAGATCATTCCTATAACATGAGATGTGATATCCAAATCCTTCCCATTCCATTCCTGAGACCCTTCTGATAGCATGAGATGTGATATCTCAATGCCTCTAATACTAAACCTGAGATCCTACCTCTAACATGAAATGAGATATCCAACTCTTTCCCCTTCCAAACCTGAGAGCCTTCCTATAGCATGAGATGTGATATCCAAGTCCTTCCCATTCCAATACTGAGACCCTTCCTATAGCTTGAGATGTGATATCCAACTCCTTCCCATTCCAATTCTGAGACCCTTCCTATAGCATGAGATGTCATATCTCAATGCTTATACCAAACCTGAGAGCCTACCTATAGCATGAGATGTGATATCCAAGTCCATCCCATTCCAATCCTTAGACCCTTCCTACAGCATGCGATGTGATATCTCAATGATTATAATACCAAACCAGAGACTCTTCCTATAACATGAGATGGGATATCCAACTCCTTCCCATTCCAATTCTGAGACCCTTCCTATACTATGAGACTTGATATCTCAATGCTTCTAATACCAAACCTGAGACCCGTAATATAACATGAGATGTGATATCCAAATCCTTCCCCTTCCAAACCTTAGACCCTTCCTTTATCATGAGATGTGATATCCAACTCCTTCCCATTCCAATCCTGAGACCCTTCCGATATCATGAGATGTGATATCTCAAAGCTTCTAATATCAAACTTGAGACCCTCCCTATAGCATGAGATGTGATATCCAAGTCCTTCCCATTCCAATCCTGAGACCCTTCCTATAGCATGAGATGTGATATCTCAATGCTTCTAATACCAAACCTGAGACCCTTCCTATAACATGAGATGGGAATATCCAACTCCTTCCCATTCCAATCTTGAGACCCTTCCGATAGCAGAGATGTGATATCTCACTGCTTATACCAAACCTGAGACCCTTCCCATAGCAGGAGATATGATATCCAACTCCTTCCCATTCCAACCTGAGACACTTCCTATAGCATGAGAAGGGATATCCAACTCCTTCCCAATCCAAGCCTGAGACCCTTCCGATAGCAGAGATGTGATATCTCAATGCTTATACCAAACCTGAGACCCTTCCTATGGCATGAGATGTGATATCCAACTCCTTGCCATTCAAATCCTGAGACCCTTCCTATAGCATGAGAAGGGATATCCAACTCCTTCCCAATCCAATCCTGAGACCCTTCCGATAGCAGCGACTTGATATCTCAATGCTTCTACCAAACCTGAGACCCTTCCTTTAGCATGAGATGTGATATCCAAATCCTTCACATTCCAATCCTGAGACCCTTCCTATAGCATGAGATGTGATATCTCAATGCTTCTAATACCAAACCTGAGATCCTTCCTATAACATGAGATGTGATATCCAATTCCTTCCCATTCCAAACCTGAGACCCTTCCTATTGGATGAGATGTGATATCCAACTCCTTCCCATTCCAACCCTGAGACCCTTCCTATAGCATGAGATGTGATGTCTCAATGCGTCTAATACCAAACCTGAGATCCTTCCTATAACATGAGATGTGATATCCAACTCCTTCCCGTTCCAAACCTGAGACCCTTCCTTTAGCATGAGATGTGATATCCAGCTCCTTCCCATTCCAATCCTGAGACACTTCCGATAGCATGAGATGTGATATCTCAATGCTTCTAATACCAAACCTGAGATCCTTCCTATAACATGAGATGTGATATCCAAATCCTTCCCCTTCCAAACCTGAGACCCTCCCTTTAGCATGAGATGTGATATCTCAATGCCTCTAATACCAAACCTGAGATCCTTCCGATAGCATGAGATGTGATATCTCAATGCTTCTAATACCAAACCTGAGATCATTCCTATAGCATGAGATGTGATATCCAAATCCTTCCCATTCCATTCCTGAGACCCTTCTGATAGCATGAGATGTGATATCTCAATGCCTCTAATACTAAACCTGAGATCCTACCTCTAACATGAAATGAGATATCCAACTCTTTCCCCTTCCAAACCTGAGAGCCTTCCTATAGCATGAGATGTGATATCCAAGTCCTTCCCATTCCAATACTGAGACCCTTCCTATAGCTTGAGATGTGATATCCAACTCCTTCCCATTCCAATTCTGAGACCCTTCCTATAGCATGAGATGTCATATCTCAATGCTTATACCAAACCTGAGAGCCTACCTATAGCATGAGATGTGATATCCAAGTCCATCCCATTCCAATCCTTAGACCCTTCCTACAGCATGCGATGTGATATCTCAATGATTATAATACCAAACCAGAGACTCTTCCTATAACATGAGATGGGATATCCAACTCCTTCCCATTCCAATTCTGAGACCCTTCCTATACTATGAGACTTGATATCTCAATGCTTCTAATACCAAACCTGAGACCCGTAATATAACATGAGATGTGATATCCAAATCCTTCCCCTTCCAAACCTTAGACCCTTCCTTTATCATGAGATGTGATATCCAACTCCTTCCCATTCCAATCCTGAGACCCTTCCGATATCATGAGATGTGATATCTCAAAGCTTCTAATATCAAACTTGAGACCCTCCCTATAGCATGAGATGTGATATCCAAGTCCTTCCCATTCCAATCCTGAGACCCTTCCTATAGCATGAGATGTGATATCTCAATGCTTCTAATACCAAACCTGAGACCCTTCCTATAACATGAGATGGGAATATCCAACTCCTTCCCATTCCAATCTTGAGACCCTTCCGATAGCAGAGATGTGATATCTCACTGCTTATACCAAACCTGAGACCCTTCCCATAGCAGGAGATGTGATATCCAACTCCTTCCCATTCCAACCTGAGACACTTCCTATAGCATGAGAAGGGATATCCAACTCCTTCCCAATCCAAGCCTGAGACCCTTCCGATAGCAGAGATGTGATATCTCAATGCTTATACCAAACCTGAGACCCTTCCTATGGCATGAGATGTGATATCCAACTCCTTGCCATTCAAATCCTGAGACCCTTCCTATAGCATGAGAAGGGATATCCAACTCCTTCCCAATCCAATCCTGAGACCCTTCCGATAGCAGCGACTTGATATCTCAATGCTTCTACCAAACCTGAGACCCTTCCTTTAGCATGAGATGTGATATCCAAATCCTTCACATTCCAATCCTGAGACCCTTCCTATAGCATGAGATGTGATATCTCAATGCTTCTAATACCAAACCTGAGATCCTTCCTATAACATGAGATGTGATATCCAATTCCTTCCCATTCCAAACCTGAGACCCTTCCTATTGGATGAGATGTGATATCCAACTCCTTCCCATTCCAACCCTGAGACCCTTCCTATAGCATGAGATGTGATGTCTCAATGCGTCTAATACCAAACCTGAGATCCTTCCTATAACATGAGATGTGATATCCAACTCCTTCCATTCCAATCCTGAGACCCGTCCTATAGCATGAGATGTGATATCTCAATGCTTATACCAAACCTGAGACCCTTCCTATAGCATGAGATGTGATATCCAACTGCTTCCCATTCCAATCCTGAGACCCTTCCTATAGCATGAGAAGTGATATCTCAATGCTTCTAATACCAAACCTGAGATCCTTCCTCTAACATGAAATGTGATATCCAACTCCTTCCCTTTCCAAACCTAAGAGCCTATCTATAGCATGAGATGTGATATCCAGGTCCTTCACATTCCAACCCTTAGACCCTTCCTACAGCATGCAATATGATATCTCAATGATTCTAATAACAAACCTGAGACCCGTCCTATAACATGAGATGGGATATCCAACTCCTTCCCATTCCAATCCTGAGACACTTCCGATAGCAGAGATGTGATATCTCAATGCTTATACCAAACCTGAGACCCTTCCTATAACATGAGATGTGATATCCAAATCCTTCCCGTTCCAAACCTGAGACCCTTCCTTTAGCATGAGATGTGATATCCAGCTCCTTCCCATTCCAATCCTGAGACACTTCCGATAGCATGAGATGTGATATCTCAATGCTTATACCAAACCTGAGAACCTTCCTATGGCCTGAGATGTCATATACAACTCCTTCCCATTCCAATCCTGAGACCCTTCCTTTAGCATGAGATGTGATATCTCAATGCTTATACCAAATCTGAGACCCTTCCTATAGCATGAGATGTGATATCCAATTCCTTCCCATTCCAATCCTGAGACCCTTCCTATAGAATGAGATGTGATATCTCAATGCTTATACCAAACCTGAGAGCCTACCTATAGCATGAGATGTGATATCCAAGTCCATCCCATTCCAATCCTTAGACCCTTCCTACAGCATGCAATGTGATATCTCAATGATTCTAATACCAAACCAGAGACTCTTCCTATAACATGAGATGGGATATCCAACTCCTTCCCATTCCAATCCTGAGCCGCTTCCGATAGCAGAGATGTGATATCTCAATGCTTATACCAAACCTGAGACCCTTCCTATAACATGAGATGTGATATCCAACTCCTTCCGTTCCAAACCTGAGACACTAACTATAGCATATGTGATATCCAACTCCTTCCCATTCCAAACATGAGACCCTTCCTATAGCAAGAAAGTAATATCCAACTCCTACCCATTCCAATCCTGAGACCCTTCCTATAGCAAGAGATGTGATATCCAAATCCTTCCCATTCCAATCCTGAGACCCTTCCTATAACATGAGATGTGATATCCAACTCCTTCCCATTCCAACCTGAGACACTTCCTATAGCATGAGAAGGGATATCCAACTCCTTCCCAATCCAATCCTGAGACCCTCCCGATAGCAGAGATGTGATATCTCAATGCTTATACCAAACCTGAGACCCTTCCTATGGCATGAGATGTGATATCCAACTCCTTCCCAATCCAATCCTGAGACCCTTCCGATAGCAGAGACGTGATATCTCAATGCTTCTACCAAACCTGAGACCCTTCCTTTAGCATGAGATGTGATATCCAAATCCTTCACATTCCAATCCTGAGACCCTTCCTATAGCATGAGATGTGATATCTCAATGCTTCTAATACCAAACCTGAGATCCTTCCTATAACATGAGATGTGATATCCAATTCCTTCCCATTCCAAACCTGAGACCCTTCCTATTGGATGCGATGTGATATCCAACTCCTTCCCATTCCAACCCTGAGACCCTTCCTATAGCATGAGATGTGATGTCTCAATGCTTCTAATACCAAACCTGAGATCCTTCCTATAACATGAGATGTGATATCCAACTCCTTCCATTCAAATCCTGAGACCCGTCCTATAGCATGAGATGTGATATCTCAATGCTTATACCAAACCTGAGACCCTTCCTATAGCATGAGATGTGATATCCAACTGCTTCCCATTCCAATCCTGAGACCCTTCCTATAGCATGAGATGTGATATCTCAATGCTTCTAATACCAAACCTGAGATCCTTCCTCTAACATGAAATGTGATATCCAACTCCTTCCCTTTCCAAACCTAAGAGCCTATCTATAGCATGAGATGTGATATCCAAGTCCTTCCCATTCCAACCCTTAGACCCTTCCTACAGCATGCAATATGATATCTCAATGATTCTAATAACAAACCTGAGACCCGTCCTATAACATGAGATGGGATATCCAACTCCTTCCCATTCCAATCCTGAGACACTTCCGATAGCAGAGATGTGATATCTCAATGCTTATACCAAACCTGAGACCCTTCCTATAACATGAGATGTGATATCCAAATCCTTCCCGTTCCAAACCTGAGACCCTTCCTTTAGCATGAGATGTGATATCCAGCACCTTCCCATTCCAATCCTGAGACACTTCCTATAGCATGAGATGTGATATCTCAATGCTTCTAATATCAAAACTGAGACCCTCCCTATAGCATGATATGTGATATCTAAGTCCTTCCCATTCCAATCCTGAGACCCTCCCTATAGCATGAGATGTGATATCCAACTCCTTCCCATTCCAATCCTGAGACCCTTCCTATAGCATGAGATATGATATCTCAATACTTCTAATACCAAACGTGAGATCCTTCCGATAACATGAGATGTGATATCCAAATCCTTCCCCTTCCAATCCTGAGACCCTCCCTTTAGCATGAGATGTGATATCGAACTCCTTCCTATTCCAATCCTGAGACTCTTCTGATAGCATGAGATGTGATATCTCAATGCTTCTAATACCAAACCTGAGATCCTTCCTATAACATGAGATGTGATATCCAAATCCTTCCCCTTCCAAACCTGAGACCCTCCCTTTAGCATGAGATGTGATATCCAACTCCTTCCCATTCCATTCCTGAGACCCTTCTGATAGCATGAGATGTGATATCTCAATGCCTCTAATACCAAACCTGAGATTCTACCTCTAACATGAAATGTGATATCCAACTCTTTCCCCTTCCAAACCTGAGAGCCTTCCTATAGCATGAGATGTGATATCCAAGTCCTTCCCATTCCAATCCTGAGACCCTTCCTATAACTTGAGATGTGATATCCAACTCCTTCCCATTCCAATTCTGAGACCCTTCCTATACTATGAGACTTGATATCTCAATGCTTCTAATACAGACGTGAGACCCGTAATATAACATGAGATGTGATATCCAAATCCTTCCCCTTCCAAACCTTAGACCCTTCCTTTATCATGAGATGTGATATCCAACTCCTTCCCATTCCAATCCTGAGACCCTTCCGATATCATGAGATGTGATATCTCAAAGCTTCTAATATCAAACTTGAGACCCTCCCTATAGCATGAGATGTGATATCCAAGTCCTTCCCATTCCAATCCTGAGACCCTTCCTATAGCATGAGATGTGATATCTCAATGCTTCTAATACCAAACCTGAGACCCTTCCTATAACATGAGATGGGAATATCCAACTCCTTCCCATTCCAATCCTGAGACCCTTCCGATAGCAGAGATGTGATATCTCAATGCTTATACCAAACCTGAGATCCTTCCTATAACATGAGATGTGATATCCAACTCCTTCCCATTCCAATCCTGAGACACTTCCTATAGCATGAGATGTGATATCTCACTGCTTATACCAAACCTGAGACCCTTCCCATAGCATGAGATGTGATATCCAACTCCTTCCCATTCCAATCCTCAGACCCTTCCTATAGCATGAGATGTGATATCTCAATGCTTCTAATATCAAACTTGAGACCCTACCTATAGCATGAGATGTGATATCCAAGTCCTTCCCATTACAATCCTGAGACACTTCCTATAGCATGAGATGTGATATCCAACTCCTTCCCATTCCAATCCTGAGACCCTTCCTATAGCATGAGATATGATATCTCAATACTTCTAATACCAAACGTGAGATCCTTCCGATAACATGAGATGTGATATCCAAATCCTTCCCCTTCCAAACCTGAGACCCTCCCTTTAGCATGAGATGTGATATCCAACTCCTTCCCATTCCAATCCTGAGACCCTTCTGATAGCATGAGATGTGATATCTCAATGCTTCTAATACCAAACCTGAGATCCTTCCGATAGCATGAGATGTGATATCTCAATGCTTCTAATACCAAACCTGAGATCCTTCCTATAACATGAGATGTGATATCCAAATCCTTCCCCTTCCAAACCTGAGACCCTCCCTTTAGCATGAGATGTGATATCCAACTCCTTCCCATTCCATTCCCGAGACCCTTCTGATAGCATGAGATGTGATATCTCAATGCCTCTAATACCAAACCTGAGATCCTACCTCTAACATGAAATGTGATATCCAACTCTTTCCCCTTCCAAACCTGAGAGCCTTCCTATAGCATGAGATGTGATATCCAAGTCCTTCCCATTCCAATCCTGAGACCCTTCCTATAGCTTGAGATGTGATATCCAACTCCTTCCCATTCCAATTCTGAGACCCTTCCTATACTCTGAGACTTGATATCTCAATGCTTCTAATACCAAACCTGAGACCCGTAATATAACATGAGATGTGATATCCAAATCCTTCCCCTTCCAAACCTTAGACCCTTCCTTTATCATGAGATGTGATATCCAACTCCTTCCCATTCCAATCCTGAGACCCTTCCGATATCATGAGATGTGATATCTCAAAGCTTCTAATATCAAACTTGAGACCCTCCCTATAGCATGAGATGTGATATCCAAGTCCTTCCCATTCCAATCCTGAGACCCTTCCTATAGCATGAGATGTGATATCTCAATGCTTCTAATACCAAACCTGAGACCCTTCCTATTACATGAGATGGGAATATCCAACTCCTTCCCATTCCAATCCTGAGACCCTTCCGATAGCAGAGATGTGATATCTCAATGCTTATACCAAACCTGAGACCCTTCGTATGGCATGAGATGTGATATCCAACTCCTTGCCATTCAAATCTTGAGACCCTTCCTATAGCATGAGAAGGGATATCCAACTCCTTCCCAATCCAATCCTGAGACCCTTCCGATAGCAGAGACGTGATATCTCAATGCTTCTACCAAACCTGAGACCCTTCCTTTAGCATGAGATGTGATATCCAAATCCTTCACATTCCAATCCTGAGACCCTTCCTATAGCATGAGATGTGATATCTCAATGCTTCTAATACCAAACCTGAGATCCTTCCTATAACATGAGATGTGATATCCAATTCCTTCCCATTCCAAACCTGAGACCCTTCCTATTGGATGAGTTGTGATATCCAACTCCTTCCCATTCCAACCCTGAGACCCTTCCTATAGCATGAGATGTAATGTCTCAATGATTCTAATACCAAACCTGAGATCCTTCCTATAACATGAGATGTGATATCCAACTCCTTCCATTCCAATCCTGAGACCCGTCCTATAGCATGAGATGTGATATCGCAATGCTTATACCAAACCTGAGACCCTTCCTATAGCATGAGATGTGATATCCAACTACTTCCCATTCCAATCCTGAGACCCTTCCTATAGCATGAGATGTGATATCTCAATGCTTCTAATACCAAACCTGAGATCCTTCCTCTAACATGAAATGTGATATCCAACTCCTTCCCTTTCCAAACCTAAGAGCCTATCTATAGCATGAGATGTGATATCCAGGTCCTTCCTATTCCAATCCTTAGACCCTTCCTACAGCATGCAATATGATATCTCAATGATTCTAATACCAAACCTGAGATCCTTCCTATGACATGAGATGTGATATCCAACTCCTTCCATTCCAATCCTGAGACCCTTCCTATAGCATGAGATGTGATATATCAATGCTTATACCAAACCTGAGACCCTTCCTATAGCATGAGATGTGATATCCAACTCCTTCCCATTCCAATCCTGAGACCTTTCCTATAGCATGAGATGTGATATCTCAATGCTTCTAATACCAACCCTGAGATCCTTCCTCTAACATGAAATGTGAGATCCAACTCCTTCCCTTTCCAAACCTAAGAGCCTATCTATAGCATGAGATGTGATATCCAAGTCCTTCACATTCCAACCCTTAGACCCTTCCTACAGTATGCAATATGATATCTCAATGATTCCAATAACAAACCTGAGACACGTCCTATAACATGAGATGGGATATCCAACTCCTTCCCATTCCAATCCTGAGACACTTCCGATAGCAGAGATGTGATATCTCAATGTTTATACCAAACCTGAGACCCTTCCTATAACATGAGATGTGATATCCAACTCCTTCCCGTTCCAAACCTGAGACCCTTCCTTTAGCATGAGATGTGATATCCAGCTCCTTCCCATTCCAATCCTGAGACACTTCCGATAGCATGAGATGTGATATCTCAATGCTTCTAATATCAAAACTGAGACCCTCCCTATAGCATGATATGTGATATCTAAGTCCTTCCCATTCCAATCCTGAGACCCTTCCTATAGCATGAGATGTGATATCTCAATGCTTCTACCAAACCTGAGACCCTTCCTTTAGCATGAGATGTGATATCCAACTCCTTCCCATTCCAATCCTGAGACCCTTCCTATAGCATGAGATGTGATATCTCAATACTTCTAATACCAAACCTGAGATCCTTCCGATAACATGAGATGTGATATCTCAATACTTCTAATACCAAACCTGAGATCCATACTATAACATGAGATGTGATATCCAACTCCTTCCCTTTCCAAACCTGAGAGCCGTTCTATAGCATGAGATGTGATATCCAGGTCCTTCCCATTCCAATCCTTAGACCCTTCCTACAGCATGCAATATGATATCTCAATGCTTATACCAAACCTGAGAACCTTCCTATGGCCTGAGATGTCATGGCCTGAGATGTCATATACAACTCCTTCCCATTCCAATCCTGAGACCCTTCCTTTAGCATGAGATGTGATATCTCAATGCTTATACCAAATCTGAGACCCTTCCTATAGCATGAGATGTGATATCCAATTCCTTCCCATTCCAATCCTGAGACCCTTCCTATAGCATGAGATGTGATATCTCAATGCTTATACCAAACCTGAGAGCCTACCTATAACATGAGATGTGATATCCAAGTCCATCCCATTCCAATCCTTAGACCCTTCCTACAGCATGCGATGTGATATCTCAATGATTCTAATACCAAACCAGAGACTCTTCCTATAACATGAGATGGGATATCCAACTCCTTCCCATTCCAATCCTGAGCCGCTTCCGATAGCAGAGATGTGATATCTCAATGCTTATACCAAACCTGAGACCCTTCCTATAACATGAGATGTGATATCCAACTCCTTCCCGTTCCAAACCTGAGACACTAACTATAGCATATGTGATATCCAACTCCTTCCCATTCCAAACATGAGACCCTTCCTATAGCAAGAAAGTAATATCCAACTCCTACCCATTCCAATCCTGAGACCCTTCCTATAGCAAGAGATGTGATATCCAAATCCTTCCCATTCCAATCCTGAGACCCTTCCTATAACATGAGATGTGATATCCAACTCCTTCCCATTCCAACCTGAGACACTTCCTATAGCATGAGAAGGGATATCCAACTCCTTCCCAATCCAATCCTGAGACCCTTCCGATAGCAGAGATGTGATATCTCAATGCTTATACCAAACCTGAGACCCTTCCTATAACATGAGATGTGATATCCAACTCCTTCCCGTTCCAAACCTGAGACACTAACTATAGCATATGTGATATCCAACTCCTTCCCATTCCAAACATGAGACCCTTCCTATAGCAAGAAAGTAATATCCAACTCCTACCCATTCCAATCCTGAGACCCTTCCTATAGCAAGAGATGTGATATCCAAATCCTTCCCATTCCAATCCTGAGACCCTTCCTATAACATGAGATGTGATATCCAACTCCTTCCCATTCCAACCTGAGACACTTCCTATAGCATGAGAAGGGATATCCAACTCCTTCCCAATCCAATCCTGAGACCCTTCCTATATCATGAGAAGGGATATCCAACTCCTTCCCAATCCAATCCTGAGACCCTTCCGATAGCAGCGACGTGATATCTCAATGCTTCTACCAAACCTGAGACCCTTCCTTTAGCATGAGATGTGATATCCAAATCCTTCACATTCCAATCCTGAGACCCTTCCTATAGCATGAGATGTGATATCTCAATGCTTCTAATACCAAACCTGAGATCCTTCCTATAACATGAGATGTGATATCCAATTCCTTCCCATTCCAAACCTGAGACCCTTCCTATTGGATGAGATGTGATATCCAACTCCTTCCCATTCCAACCCTGAGACCCTTCCTATAGCATGAGATGTGATGTCTCAATGCTTATACCAAACCTGAGACCCTTCCTATAGCATGAGATGTGATATCCAACTGTTTCCCATTCCAATCCTGAGACCCTTCCTATAGCATGAGATGTGATATCTCAATGCTTCTAATACCAAACCTGAGATCCTTCCTCTAACATGAAATGTGATATCCAACTCCTTCCCTTTCCAAACCTAAGAGCCTATCTATAGCATGAGATGTGATATCCAAGTCCTTCACATTCCAACCCTTAGACCCTTCCTACAGCATGCAATATGATATCTCAATGATTCTAATAACAAACCTGAGACCCGTCCTATAACATGAGATGGGATATCCAACTCCTTCCCATTCCAATCCTGAGACACTTCCGATAGCAGAGATGTGATATCTCAATGCTTATACCAAACCTGAGACCCTTCCTATAACATGAGATGTGATATCCAAATCCTTCCCGTTCCAAACCTGAGACCCTTCCTTTAGCATGAGATGTGATATCCAGCTCCTTCCCATTCCAATCCTGAGACACTTCCGATAGCATGAGATGTGATATCTCAATGCTTCTAATATCAAAACTGAGACCCTCCCTATAGCATGATATGTGATATCTAAGTCCTTCCCATTCCAATCCTGAGACCCTCCCTATAGCATGAGATGTGATATCCAACTCCTTCCCATTCCAATCCTGAGACCCTTCCTATAGCATGAGATATGATATCTCAATACTTCTAATACCAAACGTGAGATCCTTCCGATAACATGAGATGTGATATCCAAATCCTTCCCCTTCCAAACCTGAGACCCTCCCTTTAGCATGAAATGTGATATCCAACTCCTTCCTATTCCAATCCTGAGACTCTTCTGATGGCATGAGATGTGATATCTCAATGCTTCTAATACCAAACCTGAGATCCTTCCGATAGCATGAGATGTGATATCTCAATGCTTCTAATACCAAACCTGAGATCCTTCCTATAACATGAGATGTGATATCCAAATCCTTCCCCTTCCAAACCTGAGACCCTCCCTTTAGCATGAGATGTGATATCTCAATGCCTCTAATACCAAACCTGAGATCCTTCCGATAGCATGAGATGTGATATCTCAATGCTTCTAATACCAAACCTGAGATCATTCCTATAACATGAGATGTGATATCCAAATCCTTCCCATTCCATTCCTGAGACCCTTCTGATAGCATGAGATGTGATATCTCAATGCCTCTAATACTAAACCTGAGATCCTACCTCTAACATGAAATGAGATATCCAACTCTTTCCCCTTCCAAACCTGAGAGCCTTCCTATAGCATGAGATGTGATATCCAAGTCCTTCCCATTCCAATACTGAGACCCTTCCTATAGCTTGAGATGTGATATCCAACTCCTTCCCATTCCAATTCTGAGACCCTTCCTATAGCATGAGATGTCATATCTCAATGCTTATACCAAACCTGAGAGCCTACCTATAGCATGAGATGTGATATCCAAGTCCATCCCATTCCAATCCTTAGACCCTTCCTACAGCATGCGATGTGATATCTCAATGATTATAATACCAAACCAGAGACTCTTCCTATAACATGAGATGGGATATCCAACTCCTTCCCATTCCAATTCTGAGACCCTTCCTATACTATGAGACTTGATATCTCAATGCTTCTAATACCAAACCTGAGACCCGTAATATAACATGAGATGTGATATCCAAATCCTTCCCCTTCCAAACCTTAGACCCTTCCTTTATCATGAGATGTGATATCCAACTCCTTCCCATTCCAATCCTGAGACCCTTCCGATATCATGAGATGTGATATCTCAAAGCTTCTAATATCAAACTTGAGACCCTCCCTATAGCATGAGATGTGATATCCAAGTCCTTCCCATTCCAATCCTGAGACCCTTCCTATAGCATGAGATGTGATATCTCAATGCTTCTAATACCAAACCTGAGACCCTTCCTATAACATGAGATGGGAATATCCAACTCCTTCCCATTCCAATCTTGAGACCCTTCCGATAGCAGAGATGTGATATCTCACTGCTTATACCAAACCTGAGACCCTTCCCATAGCAGGAGATGTGATATCCAACTCCTTCCCATTCCAACCTGAGACACTTCCTATAGCATGAGAAGGGATATCCAACTCCTTCCCAATCCAAGCCTGAGACCCTTCCGATAGCAGAGATGTGATATCTCAATGCTTATACCAAACCTGAGACCCTTCCTATGGCATGAGATGTGATATCCAACTCCTTGCCATTCAAATCCTGAGACCCTTCCTATAGCATGAGAAGGGATATCCAACTCCTTCCCAATCCAATCCTGAGACCCTTCCGATAGCAGTGACTTGATATCTCAATGCTTCTACCAAACCTGAGACCCTTCCTTTAGCATGAGATGTGATATCCAAATCCTTCACATTCCAATCCTGAGACCCTTCCTATAGCATGAGATGTGATATCTCAATGCTTCTAATACCAAACCTGAGATCCTTCCTATAACATGAGATGTGATATCCAATTCCTTCCCATTCCAAACCTGAGACCCTTCCTATTGGATGAGATGTGATATCCAACTCCTTCCCATTCCAACCCTGAGACCCTTCCTATAGCATGAGATGTGATGTCTCAATGCGTCTAATACCAAACCTGAGATCCTTCCTATAACATGAGATGTGATATCCAACTCCTTCCATTCCAATCCTGAGACCCGTCCTATAGCATGAGATGTGATATCTCAATGCTTATACCAAACCTGAGACCCTTCCTATAGCATGAGATGTGATATCCAACTGCTTCCCATTCCAATCCTGAGACCCTTCCTATAGCATGAGAAGTGATATCTCAATGCTTCTAATACCAAACCTGAGATCCTTCCTCTAACATGAAATGTGATATCCAACTCCTTCCCTTTCCAAACCTAAGAGCCTATCTATAGCATGAGATGTGATATCCAAGTCCTTCACATTCCAACCCTTAGACCCTTCCTACAGCATGCAATATGATATCTCAATGATTCTAATAACAAACCTGAGACCCGTCCTATAACATGAGATGGGATATCCAACTCCTTCCCATTCCAATCCTGAGACACTTCCGATAGCAGAGATGTGATATCTCAATGCTTATACCAAACCTGAGACCCTTCCTATAACATGAGATGTGATATCCAAATCCTTCCCGTTCCAAACCTGAGACCCTTCCTTTAGCATGAGATGTGATATCCAGCTCCTTCCCATTCCAATCCTGAGACACTTCCGATAGCATGAGATGTGATATCTCAATGCTTATACCAAACCTGAGAACCTTCCTATGGCCTGAGATGTCATATACAACTCCTTCCCATTCCAATCCTGAGACCCTTCCTTTAGCATGAGATGTGATATCTCAATGCTTATACCAAATCTGAGACCCTTCCTATAGCATGAGATGTGATATCCAATTCCTTCCCATTCCAATCCTGAGACCCTTCCTATAGAATGAGATGTGATATCTCAATGCTTATACCAAACCTGAGAGCCTACCTATAGCATGAGATGTGATATCCAAGTCCATCCCATTCCAATCCTTAGACCCTTCCTACAGCATGCAATGTGATATCTCAATGATTCTAATACCAAACCAGAGACTCTTCCTATAACATGAGATGGGATATCCAACTCCTTCCCATTCCAATCCTGAGCCGCTTCCGATAGCAGAGATGTGATATCTCAATGCTTATACCAAACCTGAGACCCTTCCTATAACATGAGATGTGATATCCAACTCCTTCCGTTCCAAACCTGAGACACTAACTATAGCATATGTGATATCCAACTCCTTCCCATTCCAAACATGAGACCCTTCCTATAGCAAGAAAGTAATATCCAACTCCTACCCATTCCAATCCTGAGACCCTTCCTATAGCAAGAGATGTGATATCCAAATCCTTCCCATTCCAATCCTGAGACCCTTCCTATAACATGAGATGTGATATCCAACTCCTTCCCATTCCAACCTGAGACACTTCCTATAGCATGAGAAGGGATATCCAACTCCTTCCCAATCCAATCCTGAGACCCTCCCGATAGCAGAGATGTGATATCTCAATGCTTATACCAAACCTGAGACCCTTCCTATGGCATGAGATGTGATATCCAACTCCTTCCCAATCCAATCCTGAGACCCTTCCGATAGCAGAGACGTGATATCTCAATGCTTCTACCAAACCTGAGACCCTTCCTTTAGCATGAGATGTGATATCCAAATCCTTCACATTCCAATCCTGAGACCCTTCCTATAGCATGAGATGTGATATCTCAATGCTTCTAATACCAAACCTGAGATCCTTCCTATAACATGAGATGTGATATCCAATTCCTTCCCATTCCAAACCTGAGACCCTTCCTATTGGATGCGATGTGATATCCAACTCCTTCCCATTCCAACCCTGAGACCCTTCCTATAGCATGAGATGTGATGTCTCAATGCTTCTAATACCAAACCTGAGATCCTTCCTATAACATGAGATGTGATATCCAACTCCTTCCATTCAAATCCTGAGACCCGTCCTATAGCATGAGATGTGATATCTCAATGCTTATACCAAACCTGAGACCCTTCCTATAGCATGAGATGTGATATCCAACTGCTTCCCATTCCAATCCTGAGACCCTTCCTATAGCATGAGATGTGATATCTCAATGCTTCTAATACCAAACCTGAGATCCTTCCTCTAACATGAAATGTGATATCCAACTCCTTCCCTTTCCAAACCTAAGAGCCTATCTATAGCATGAGATGTGATATCCAAGTCCTTCCCATTCCAACCCTTAGACCCTTCCTACAGCATGCAATATGATATCTCAATGATTCTAATAACAAACCTGAGACCCGTCCTATAACATGAGATGGGATATCCAACTCCTTCCCATTCCAATCCTGAGACACTTCCGATAGCAGAGATATGATATCTCAATGCTTATACCAAACCTGAGACCCTTCCTATAACATGAGATGTGATATCCAAATCCTTCCCGTTCCAAACCTGAGACCCTTCCTTTAGCATGAGATGTGATATCCAGCACCTTCCCATTCCAATCCTGAGACACTTCCTATAGCATGAGATGTGATATCTCAATGCTTCTAATATCAAAACTGAGACCCTCCCTATAGCATGATATGTGATATCTAAGTCCTTCCCATTCCAATCCTGAGACCCTCCCTATAGCATGAGATGTGATATCCAACTCCTTCCCATTCCAATCCTGAGACCCTTCCTATAGCATGAGATATGATATCTCAATACTTCTAATACCAAACGTGAGATCCTTCCGATAACATGAGATGTGATATCCAAATCCTTCCCCTTCCAATCCTGAGACCCTCCCTTTAGCATGAGATGTGATATCGAACTCCTTCCTATTCCAATCCTGAGACTCTTCTGATAGCATGAGATGTGATATCTCAATGCTTCTAATACCAAACCTGAGATCCTTCCTATAACATGAGATGTGATATCCAAATCCTTCCCCTTCCAAACCTGAGACCCTCCCTTTAGCATGAGATGTGATATCCAACTCCTTCCCATTCCATTCCTGAGACCCTTCTGATAGCATGAGATGTGATATCTCAATGCCTCTAATACCAAACCTGAGATTCTACCTCTAACATGAAATGTGATATCCAACTCTTTCCCCTTCCAAACCTGAGAGCCTTCCTATAGCATGAGATGTGATATCCAAGTCCTTCCCATTCCAATCCTGAGACCCTTCCTATAACTTGAGATGTGATATCCAACTCCTTCCCATTCCAATTCTGAGACCCTTCCTATACTATGAGACTTGATATCTCAATGCTTCTAATACAGACGTGAGACCCGTAATATAACATGAGATGTGATATCCAAATCCTTCCCCTTCCAAACCTTAGACCCTTCCTTTATCATGAGATGTGATATCCAACTCCTTCCCATTCCAATCCTGAGACCCTTCCGATATCATGAGATGTGATATCTCAAAGCTTCTAATATCAAACTTGAGACCCTCCCTATAGCATGAGATGTGATATCCAAGTCCTTCCCATTCCAATCCTGAGACCCTTCCTATAGCATGAGATGTGATATCTCAATGCTTCTAATACCAAACCTGAGACCCTTCCTATAACATGAGATGGGAATATCCAACTCCTTCCCATTCCAATCCTGAGACCCTTCCGATAGCAGAGATGTGATATCTCAATGCTTATACCAAACCTGAGATCCTTCCTATAACATGAGATGTGATATCCAACTCCTTCCCATTCCAATCCTGAGACACTTCCTATAGCATGAGATGTGATATCTCACTGCTTATACCAAACCTGAGACCCTTCCCATAGCATGAGATGTGATATCCAACTCCTTCCCATTCCAATCCTCAGACCCTTCCTATAGCATGAGATGTGATATCTCAATGCTTCTAATATCAAACTTGAGACCCTACCTATAGCATGAGATGTGATATCCAAGTCCTTCCCATTACAATCCTGAGACACTTCCTATAGCATGAGATGTGATATCCAACTCCTTCCCATTCCAATCCTGAGACCCTTCCTATAGCATGAGATATGATATCTCAATACTTCTAATACCAAACGTGAGATCCTTCCGATAACATGAGATGTGATATCCAAATCCTTCCCCTTCCAAACCTGAGACCCTCCCTTTAGCATGAGATGTGATATCCAACTCCTTCCCATTCCAATCCTGAGACCCTTCTGATAGCATGAGATGTGATATCTCAATGCTTCTAATACCAAACCTGAGATCCTTCCGATAGCATGAGATGTGATATCTCAATGCTTCTAATACCAAACCTGAGATCCTTCCTATAACATGAGATGTGATATCCAAATCCTTCCCCTTCCAAACCTGAGACCCTCCCTTTAGCATGAGATGTGATATCCAACTCCTTCCCATTCCATTCCCGAGACCCTTCTGATAGCATGAGATGTGATATCTCAATGCCTCTAATACCAAACCTGAGATCCTACCTCTAACATGAAATGTGATATCCAACTCTTTCCCCTTCCAAACCTGAGAGCCTTCCTATAGCATGAGATGTGATATCCAAGTCCTTCCCATTCCAATCCTGAGACCCTTCCTATAGCTTGAGATGTGATATCCAACTCCTTCCCATTCCAATTCTGAGACCCTTCCTATACTCTGAGACTTGATATCTCAATGCTTCTAATACCAAACCTGAGACCCGTAATATAACATGAGATGTGATATCCAAATCCTTCCCCTTCCAAACCTTAGACCCTTCCTTTATCATGAGATGTGATATCCAACTCCTTCCCATTCCAATCCTGAGACCCTTCCGATATCATGAGATGTGATATCTCAAAGCTTCTAATATCAAACTTGAGACCCTCCCTATAGCATGAGATGTGATATCCAAGTCCTTCCCATTCCAATCCTGAGACCCTTCCTATAGCATGAGATGTGATATCTCAATGCTTCTAATACCAAACCTGAGACCCTTCCTATTACATGAGATGGGAATATCCAACTCCTTCCCATTCCAATCCTGAGACCCTTCCGATAGCAGAGATGTGATATCTCAATGCTTATACCAAACCTGAGACCCTTCGTATGGCATGAGATGTGATATCCAACTCCTTGCCATTCAAATCTTGAGACCCTTCCTATAGCATGAGAAGGGATATCCAACTCCTTCCCAATCCAATCCTGAGACCCTTCCGATAGCAGAGACGTGATATCTCAATGCTTCTACCAAACCTGAGACCCTTCCTTTAGCATGAGATGTGATATCCAAATCCTTCACATTCCAATCCTGAGACCCTTCCTATAGCATGAGATGTGATATCTCAATGATTCTAATACCAAACCTGAGATCCTTCCTATAACATGAGATGTGATATCCAACTCCTTCCATTCCAATCCTGAGACCCGTCCTATAGCATGAGATGTGATATCGCAATGCTTATACCAAACCTGAGACCCTTCCTATAGCATGAGATGTGATATCCAACTACTTCCCATTCCAATCCTGAGACCCTTCCTATAGCATGAGATGTGATATCTCAATGCTTCTAATACCAAACCTGAGATCCTTCCTCTAACATGAAATGTGATATCCAACTCCTTCCCTTTCCAAACCTAAGAGCCTATCTATAGCATGAGATGTGATATCCAGGTCCTTCCTATTCCAATCCTTAGACCCTTCCTACAGCATGCAATATGATATCTCAATGATTCTAATACCAAACCTGAGATCCTTCCTATGACATGAGATGTGATATCCAACTCCTTCCATTCCAATCCTGAGACCCTTCCTATAGCATGAGATGTGATATATCAATGCTTATACCAAACCTGAGACCCTTCCTATAGCATGAGATGTGATATCCAACTCCTTCCCATTCCAATCCTGAGACCTTTCCTATAGCATGAGATGTGATATCTCAATGCTTCTAATACCAACCCTGAGATCCTTCCTCTAACATGAAATGTGAGATCCAACTCCTTCCCTTTCCAAACCTAAGAGCCTATCTATAGCATGAGATGTGATATCCAAGTCCTTCACATTCCAACCCTTAGACCCTTCCTACAGCATGCAATATGATATCTCAATGATTCTAATAACAAACCTGAGACCCGTCCTATAACATGAGATGGGATATCCAACTCCTTCCCATTCCAATCCTGAGACACTTCCGATAGCAGAGATGTGATATCTCAATGCTTATACCAAACCTGAGACCCTTCCTATAACATGAGATGTGATATCCAAATCCTTCCCGTTCCAAACCTGAGACCCTTCCTTTAGCATGAGATGTGATATCCAGCTCCTTCCCATTCCAATCCTGAGACACTTCCGATAGCATGAGATGTGATATCTCAATGCTTATACCAAACCTGAGAACCTTCCTATGGCCTGAGATGTCATATACAACTCCTTCCCATTCCAATCCTGAGACCCTTCCTTTAGCATGAGATGTGATATCTCAATGCTTATACCAAATCTGAGACCCTTCCTATAGCATGAGATGTGATATCCAATTCCTTCCCATTCCAATCCTGAGACCCTTCCTATAGAATGAGATGTGATATCTCAATGCTTATACCAAACCTGAGAGCCTACCTATAGCATGAGATGTGATATCCAAGTCCATCCCATTCCAATCCTTAGACCCTTCCTACAGCATGCAATGTGATATCTCAATGATTCTAATACCAAACCAGAGACTCTTCCTATAACATGAGATGGGATATCCAACTCCTTCCCATTCCAATCCTGAGCCGCTTCCGATAGCAGAGATGTGATATCTCAATGCTTATACCAAACCTGAGACCCTTCCTATAACATGAGATGTGATATCCAACTCCTTCCGTTCCAAACCTGAGACACTAACTATAGCATATGTGATATCCAACTCCTTCCCATTCCAAACATGAGACCCTTCCTATAGCAAGAAAGTAATATCCAACTCCTACCCATTCCAATCCTGAGACCCTTCCTATAGCAAGAGATGTGATATCCAAATCCTTCCCATTCCAATCCTGAGACCCTTCCTATAACATGAGATGTGATATCCAACTCCTTCCCATTCCAACCTGAGACACTTCCTATAGCATGAGAAGGGATATCCAACTCCTTCCCAATCCAATCCTGAGACCCTCCCGATAGCAGAGATGTGATATCTCAATGCTTATACCAAACCTGAGACCCTTCCTATGGCATGAGATGTGATATCCAACTCCTTCCCAATCCAATCCTGAGACCCTTCCGATAGCAGAGACGTGATATCTCAATGCTTCTACCAAACCTGAGACCCTTCCTTTAGCATGAGATGTGATATCCAAATCCTTCACATTCCAATCCTGAGACCCTTCCTATAGCATGAGATGTGATATCTCAATGCTTCTAATACCAAACCTGAGATCCTTCCTATAACATGAGATGTGATATCCAATTCCTTCCCATTCCAAACCTGAGACCCTTCCTATTGGATGCGATGTGATATCCAACTCCTTCCCATTCCAACCCTGAGACCCTTCCTATAGCATGAGATGTGATGTCTCAATGCTTCTAATACCAAACCTGAGATCCTTCCTATAACATGAGATGTGATATCCAACTCCTTCCATTCAAATCCTGAGACCCGTCCTATAGCATGAGATGTGATATCTCAATGCTTATACCAAACCTGAGACCCTTCCTATAGCATGAGATGTGATATCCAACTGCTTCCCATTCCAATCCTGAGACCCTTCCTATAGCATGAGATGTGATATCTCAATGCTTCTAATACCAAACCTGAGATCCTTCCTCTAACATGAAATGTGATATCCAACTCCTTCCCTTTCCAAACCTAAGAGCCTATCTATAGCATGAGATGTGATATCCAAGTCCTTCCCATTCCAACCCTTAGACCCTTCCTACAGCATGCAATATGATATCTCAATGATTCTAATAACAAACCTGAGACCCGTCCTATAACATGAGATGGGATATCCAACTCCTTCCCATTCCAATCCTGAGACACTTCCGATAGCAGAGATGTGATATCTCAATGCTTATACCAAACCTGAGACCCTTCCTATAACATGAGATGTGATATCCAAATCCTTCCCGTTCCAAACCTGAGACCCTTCCTTTAGCATGAGATGTGATATCCAGCACCTTCCCATTCCAATCCTGAGACACTTCCTATAGCATGAGATGTGATATCTCAATGCTTCTAATATCAAAACTGAGACCCTCCCTATAGCATGATATGTGATATCTAAGTCCTTCCCATTCCAATCCTGAGACCCTCCCTATAGCATGAGATGTGATATCCAACTCCTTCCCATTCCAATCCTGAGACCCTTCCTATAGCATGAGATATGATATCTCAATACTTCTAATACCAAACGTGAGATCCTTCCGATAACATGAGATGTGATATCCAAATCCTTCCCCTTCCAATCCTGAGACCCTCCCTTTAGCATGAGATGTGATATCGAACTCCTTCCTATTCCAATCCTGAGACTCTTCTGATAGCATGAGATGTGATATCTCAATGCTTCTAATACCAAACCTGAGATCCTTCCTATAACATGAGATGTGATATCCAAATCCTTCCCCTTCCAAACCTGAGACCCTCCCTTTAGCATGAGATGTGATATCCAACTCCTTCCCATTCCATTCCTGAGACCCTTCTGATAGCATGAGATGTGATATCTCAATGCTTCTAATACCAAACGTGAGATCCTTCCGATAACATGAGATGTGATATCCAAATCCTTCCCCTTCCAATCCTGAGACCCTCCCTTTAGCATGAGATGTGATATCGAACTCCTTCCTATTCCAATCCTGAGACTCTTCTGATAGCATGAGATGTGATATCTCAAAGCTTCTAATATCAAACTTGAGACCCTCCCTATAGCATGAGATGTGATATCCAAGTCCTTCCCATTCCAATCCTGAGACCCTTCCTATAGCATGAGATGTGATATCTCAATGCTTCTAATACCAAACCTGAGACCCTTCCTATTACATGAGATGGGAATATCCAACTCCTTCCCATTCCAATCCTGAGACCCTTCCGATAGCAGAGATGTGATATCTCAATGCTTATACCAAACCTGAGACCCTTCGTATGGCATGAGATGTGATATCCAACTCCTTGCCATTCAAATCTTGAGACCCTTCCTATAGCATGAGAAGGGATATCCAACTCCTTCCCAATCCAATCCTGAGACCCTTCCGATAGCAGAGACGTGATATCTCAATGCTTCTACCAAACCTGAGACCCTTCCTTTAGCATGAGATGTGATATCCAAATCCTTCACATTCCAATCCTGAGACCCTTCCTATAGCATGAGATGTGATATCTCAATGATTCTAATACCAAACCTGAGATCCTTCCTATAACATGAGATGTGATATCCAACTCCTTCCATTCCAATCCTGAGACCCGTCCTATAGCATGAGATGTGATATCGCAATGCTTATACCAAACCTGAGACCCTTCCTATAGCATGAGATGTGATATCCAACTACTTCCCATTCCAATCCTGAGACCCTTCCTATAGCATGAGATGTGATATCTCAATGCTTCTAATACCAAACCTGAGATCCTTCCTCTAACATGAAATGTGATATCCAACTCCTTCCCTTTCCAAACCTAAGAGCCTATCTATAGCATGAGATGTGATATCCAGGTCCTTCCTATTCCAATCCTTAGACCCTTCCTACAGCATGCAATATGATATCTCAATGATTCTAATACCAAACCTGAGATCCTTCCTATGACATGAGATGTGATATCCAACTCCTTCCATTCCAATCCTGAGACCCTTCCTATAGCATGAGATGTGATATATCAATGCTTATACCAAACCTGAGACCCTTCCTATAGCATGAGATGTGATATCCAACTCCTTCCCATTCCAATCCTGAGACCTTTCCTATAGCATGAGATGTGATATCTCAATGCTTCTAATACCAACCCTGAGATCCTTCCTCTAACATGAAATGTGAGATCCAACTCCTTCCCTTTCCAAACCTAAGAGCCTATCTATAGCATGAGATGTGATATCCAAGTCCTTCACATTCCAACCCTTAGACCCTTCCTACAGCATGCAATATGATATCTCAATGATTCTAATAACAAACCTGAGACCCGTCCTATAACATGAGATGGGATATCCAACTCCTTCCCATTCCAATCCTGAGACACTTCCGATAGCAGAGATGTGATATCTCAATGCTTATACCAAACCTGAGACCCTTCCTATAACATGAGATGTGATATCCAAATCCTTCCCGTTCCAAACCTGAGACCCTTCCTTTAGCATGAGATGTGATATCCAGCTCCTTCCCATTCCAATCCTGAGACACTTCCGATAGCATGAGATGTGATATCTCAATGCTTATACCAAACCTGAGAACCTTCCTATGGCCTGAGATGTCATATACAACTCCTTCCCATTCCAATCCTGAGACCCTTCCTTTAGCATGAGATGTGATATCCCAATGCTTATACCAAATCTGAGACCCTTCCTATAGCATGAGATGTGATATCCAATTCCTTCCCATTCCAATCCTGAGACCCTTCCTATAGAATGAGATGTGATATCTCAATGCTTATACCAAACCTGAGAGCCTACCTATAGCATGAGATGTGATATCCAAGTCCATCCCATTCCAATCCTTAGACCCTTCCTACAGCATGCAATGTGATATCTCAATGATTCTAATACCAAACCAGAGACTCTTCCTATAACATGAGATGGGATATCCAACTCCTTCCCATTCCAATCCTGAGCCGCTTCCGATAGCAGAGATGTGATATCTCAATGCTTATACCAAACCTGAGACCCTTCCTATAACATGAGATGTGATATCCAACTCCTTCCGTTCCAAACCTGAGACACTAACTATAGCATATGTGATATCCAACTCCTTCCCATTCCAAACATGAGACCCTTCCTATAGCAAGAAAGTAATATCCAACTCCTACCCATTCCAATCCTGAGACCCTTCCTATAGCAAGAGATGTGATATCCAAATCCTTCCCATTCCAATCCTGAGACCCTTCCTATAACATGAGATGTGATATCCAACTCCTTCCCATTCCAACCTGAGACACTTCCTATAGCATGAGAAGGGATATCCAACTCCTTCCCAATCCAATCCTGAGACCCTCCCGATAGCAGAGATGTGATATCTCAATGCTTATACCAAACCTGAGACCCTTCCTATGGCATGAGATGTGATATCCAACTCCTTCCCAATCCAATCCTGAGACCCTTCCGATAGCAGAGACGTGATATCTCAATGCTTCTACCAAACCTGAGACCCTTCCTTTAGCATGAGATGTGATATCCAAATCCTTCACATTCCAATCCTGAGACCCTTCCTATAGCATGAGATGTGATATCTCAATGCTTCTAATACCAAACCTGAGATCCTTCCTATAACATGAGATGTGATATCCAATTCCTTCCCATTCCAAACCTGAGACCCTTCCTATTGGATGCGATGTGATATCCAACTCCTTCCCATTCCAACCCTGAGACCCTTCCTATAGCATGAGATGTGATGTCTCAATGCTTCTAATACCAAACCTGAGATCCTTCCTATAACATGAGATGTGATATCCAACTCCTTCCATTCAAATCCTGAGACCCGTCCTATAGCATGAGATGTGATATCTCAATGCTTATACCAAACCTGAGACCCTTCCTATAGCATGAGATGTGATATCCAACTGCTTCCCATTCCAATCCTGAGACCCTTCCTATAGCATGAGATGTGATATCTCAATGCTTCTAATACCAAACCTGAGATCCTTCCTCTAACATGAAATGTGATATCCAACTCCTTCCCTTTCCAAACCTAAGAGCCTATCTATAGCATGAGATGTGATATCCAAGTCCTTCCCATTCCAACCCTTAGACCCTTCCTACAGCATGCAATATGATATCTCAATGATTCTAATAACAAACCTGAGACCCGTCCTATAACATGAGATGGGATATCCAACTCCTTCCCATTCCAATCCTGAGACACTTCCGATAGCAGAGATGTGATATCTCAATGCTTATACCAAACCTGAGACCCTTCCTATAACATGAGATGTGATATCCAAATCCTTCCCGTTCCAAACCTGAGACCCTTCCTTTAGCATGAGATGTGATATCCAGCACCTTCCCATTCCAATCCTGAGACACTTCCTATAGCATGAGATGTGATATCTCAATGCTTCTAATATCAAAACTGAGACCCTCCCTATAGCATGATATGTGATATCTAAGTCCTTCCCATTCCAATCCTGAGACCCTCCCTATAGCATGAGATGTGATATCCAACTCCTTCCCATTCCAATCCTGAGACCCTTCCTATAGCATGAGATATGATATCTCAATACTTCTAATACCAAACGTGAGATCCTTCCGATAACATGAGATGTGATATCCAAATCCTTCCCCTTCCAATCCTGAGACCCTCCCTTTAGCATGAGATGTGATATCGAACTCCTTCCTATTCCAATCCTGAGACTCTTCTGATAGCATGAGATGTGATATCTCAATGCTTCTAATACCAAACCTGAGATCCTTCCTATAACATGAGATGTGATATCCAAATCCTTCCCCTTCCAAACCTGAGACCCTCCCTTTAGCATGAGATGTGATATCCAACTCCTTCCCATTCCATTCCTGAGACCCTTCTGATAGCATGAGATGTGATATCTCAATGCTTCTAATACCAAACGTGAGATCCTTCCGATAACATGAGATGTGATATCCAAATCCTTCCCCTTCCAATCCTGAGACCCTCCCTTTAGCATGAGATGTGATATCGAACTCCTTCCTATTCCAATCCTGAGACTCTTCTGATAGCATGAGATGTGATATCTCAATGCTTCTAATACCAAACCTGAGATCCTTCCTATAACATGAGATGTGATATCCAAATCCTTCCCCTTCCAAACCTGAGACCCTCCCTATAGCATGAGATGTGATATCCAACTCCTTCCCATTCCATTCCTGAGACCCTTCTGATAGCATGAGATGTGATATCTCAATGCCTCTAATACCAAACCTGAGATTCTACCTCTAACATGAAATGTGATATCCAACTCTTTCCCCTTCCAAACCTGAGAGCCTTCCTATAGCATGAGATGTGATATCCAAGTCCTTCCCATTCCAATCCTGAGACCCTTCCTATAACTTGAGATGTGATATCCAACTCCTTCCCATTCCAATTCTGAGACCCTTCCTATACTATGAGACTTGATATCTCAATGCTTCTAATACAGACGTGAGACCCGTAATATAACATGAGATGTGATATCCAAATCCTTCCCCTTCCAAACCTTAGACCCTTCCTTTATCATGAGATGTGATATCCAACTCCTTCCCATTCCAATCCTGAGACCCTTCCGATATCATGAGATGTGATATCTCAAAGCTTCTAATATCAAACTTGAGACCCTCCCTATAGCATGAGATGTGATATCCAAGTCCTTCCCATTCCAATCCTGAGACCCTTCCTATAGCATGAGATGTGATATCTCAATGCTTCTAATACCAAACCTGAGACCCTTCCTATAACATGAGATGGGAATATCCAACTCCTTCCCATTCCAATCCTGAGACCCTTCCGATAGCAGAGATGTGATATCTCAATGCTTATACCAAACCTGAGATCCTTCCTATAACATGAGATGTGATATCCAACTCCTTCCCATTCCAATCCTGAGACACTTCCTATAGCATGAGATGTGATATCTCACTGCTTATACCAAACCTGAGACCCTTCCCATAGCATGAGATGTGATATCCAACTCCTTCCCATTCCAATCCTCAGACCCTTCCTATAGCATGAGATGTGATATCTCAATGCTTCTAATATCAAACTTGAGACCCTACCTATAGCATGAGATGTGATATCCAAGTCCTTCCCATTACAATCCTGAGACACTTCCTATAGCATGAGATGTGATATCCAACTCCTTCCCATTCCAATCCTGAGACCCTTCCTATAGCATGAGATATGATATCTCAATACTTCTAATACCAAACGTGAGATCCTTCCGATAACATGAGATGTGATATCCAAATCCTTCCCCTTCCAAACCTGAGACCCTCCCTTTAGCATGAGATGTGATATCCAACTCCTTCCCATTCCAATCCTGAGACCCTTCTGATAGCATGAGATGTGATATCTCAATGCTTCTAATACCAAACCTGAGATCCTTCCGATAGCATGAGATGTGATATCTCAATGCTTCTAATACCAAACCTGAGATCCTTCCTATAACATGAGATGTGATATCCAAATCCTTCCCCTTCCAAACCTGAGACCCTCCCTTTAGCATGAGATGTGATATCCAACTCCTTCCCATTCCATTCCCGAGACCCTTCTGATAGCATGAGATGTGATATCTCAATGCCTCTAATACCAAACCTGAGATCCTACCTCTAACATGAAATGTGATATCCAACTCTTTCCCCTTCCAAACCTGAGAGCCTTCCTATAGCATGAGATGTGATATCCAAGTCCTTCCCATTCCAATCCTGAGACCCTTCCTATAGCTTGAGATGTGATATCCAACTCCTTCCCATTCCAATTCTGAGACCCTTCCTATACTCTGAGACTTGATATCTCAATGCTTCTAATACCAAACCTGAGACCCGTAATATAACATGAGATGTGATATCCAAATCCTTCCCCTTCCAAACCTTAGACCCTTCCTTTATCATGAGATGTGATATCCAACTCCTTCCCATTCCAATCCTGAGACCCTTCCGATATCATGAGATGTGATATCTCAAAGCTTCTAATATCAAACTTGAGACCCTCCCTATAGCATGAGATGTGATATCCAAGTCATTCCCATTCCAATCCTGAGACCCTTCCTATAGCATGAGATGTGATATCTCAATGCTTCTAATACCAAACCTGAGACCCTTCCTATTACATGAGATGGGAATATCCAACTCCTTCCCATTCCAATCCTGAGACCCTTCCGATAGCAGAGATGTGATATCTCAATGCTTATACCAAACCTGAGACCCTTCGTATGGCATGAGATGTGATATCCAACTCCTTGCCATTCAAATCTTGAGACCCTTCCTATAGCATGAGAAGGGATATCCAACTCCTTCCCAATCCAATCCTGAGACCCTTCCGATAGCAGAGACGTGATATCTCAATGCTTCTACCAAACCTGAGACCCTTCCTTTAGCATGAGATGTGATATCCAAATCCTTCACATTCCAATCCTGAGACCCTTCCTATAGCATGAGATGTGATATCTCAATGATTCTAATACCAAACCTGAGATCCTTCCTATAACATGAGATGTGATATCCAACTCCTTCCATTCCAATCCTGAGACCCGTCCTATAGCATGAGATGTGATATCGCAATGCTTATACCAAACCTGAGACCCTTCCTATAGCATGAGATGTGATATCCAACTACTTCCCATTCCAATCCTGAGACCCTTCCTATAGCATGAGATGTGATATCTCAATGCTTCTAATACCAAACCTGAGATCCTTCCTCTAACATGAAATGTGATATCCAACTCCTTCCCTTTCCAAACCTAAGAGCCTATCTATAGCATGAGATGTGATATCCAGGTCCTTCCTATTCCAATCCTTAGACCCTTCCTACAGCATGCAATATGATATCTCAATGATTCTAATACCAAACCTGAGATCCTTCTTATGACATGAGATGTGATATCCAACTCCTTCCATTCCAATCCTGAGACCCTTCCTATAGCATGAGATGTGATATATCAATGCTTATACCAAACCTGAGACCCTTCCTATAGCATGAGATGTGATATCCAACTCCTTCCCATTCCAATCCTGAGACCTTTCCTATAGCATGAGATGTGATATCTCAATGCTTCTAATACCAACCCTGAGATCCTTCCTCTAACATGAAATGTGAGATCCAACTCCTTCCCTTTCCAAACCTAAGAGCCTATCTATAGCATGAGATGTGATATCCAAGTCCTTCACATTCCAACCCTTAGACCCTCCCTACAGTATGCAATATGATATCTCAATGATTCCAATAACAAACCTGAGACACGTCCTATAACATGAGATGGGATATCCAACTCCTTCCCATTCCAATCCTGAGACACTTCCGATAGCAGAGATGTGATATCTCAATGTTTATACCAAACCTGAGACCCTTCCTATAACATGAGATGTGATATCCAACTCCTTCCCGTTCCAAACCTGAGACCCTTCCTTTAGCATGAGATGTGATATCCAGCTCCTTCCCATTCCAATCCTGAGACACTTCCGATAGCATGAGATGTGATATCTCAATGCTTCTAATATCAAAACTGAGACCCTCCCTATAGCATGATATGTGATATCTAAGTCCTTCCCATTCCAATCCTGAGACCCTTCCTATAGCATGAGATGTGATATCTCAATGCTTCTACCAAACCTGAGACCCTTCCTTTAGCATGAGATGTGATATCCAACTCCTTCCCATTCCAATCCTGAGACCCTTCCTATAGCATGAGATGTGATATCTCAATACTTCTAATACCAAACCTGAGATCCTTCCGATAACATGAGATGTGATATCTCAATACTTCTAATACCAAACCTGAGATCCATACTATAACATGAGATGTGATATCCAACTCCTTCCCTTTCCAAACCTGAGAGCCGTTCTATAGCATGAGATGTGATATCCAGGTCCTTCCCATTCCAATCCTTAGACCCTTCCTACAGCATGCAATATGATATCTCAATGCTTATACCAAACCTGAGAACCTTCCTATGGCCTGAGATGTCATGGCCTGAGATGTCATATACAACTCCTTCCCATTCCAATCCTGAGACCCTTCCTTTAGCATGAGATGTGATATCTCAATGCTTATACCAAATCTGAGACCCTTCCTATAGCATGAGATGTGATATCCAATTCCTTCCCATTCCAATCCTGAGACCCTTCCTATAGCATGAGATGTGATATCTCAATGCTTATACCAAACCTGAGAGCCTACCTATAACATGAGATGTGATATCCAAGTCCATCCCATTCCAATCCTTAGACCCTTCCTACAGCATGCGATGTGATATCTCAATGATTCTAATACCAAACCAGAGACTCTTCCTATAACATGAGATGGGATATCCAACTCCTTCCCATTCCAATCCTGAGCCGCTTCCGATAGCAGAGATGTGATATCTCAATGCTTATACCAAACCTGAGACCCTTCCTATAACATGAGATGTGATATCCAACTCCTTCCCGTTCCAAACCTGAGACACTAACTATAGCATATGTGATATCCAACTCCTTCCCATTCCAAACATGAGACCCTTCCTATAGCAAGAAAGTAATATCCAACTCCTACCCATTCCAATCCTGAGACCCTTCCTATAGCAAGAGATGTGATATCCAAATCCTTCCCATTCCAATCCTGAGACCCTTCCTATAACATGAGATGTGATATCCAACTCCTTCCCATTCCAACCTGAGACACTTCCTATAGCATGAGAAGGGATATCCAACTCCTTCACAATCCAATCCTGAGACCCTTCCGATAGCAGAGATGTGATATCTCAATGCTTATACCAAACCTGAGACCCTTCCTATGGCATGAGATGTGATATCCAACTCCTTGCCATTCAAATCCTGAGACCCTTCCTATATCATGAGAAGGGATATCCAACTCCTTCCCAATCCAATCCTGAGACCCTTCCGATAGCAGCGACGTGATATCTCAATGCTTCTACCAAACCTGAGACCCTTCCTTTAGCATGAGATGTGATATCCAAATCCTTCACATTCCAATCCTGAGACCCTTCCTATAGCATGAGATGTGATATCTCAATGCTTCTAATACCAAACCTGAGATCCTTCCTATAACATGAGATGTGATATCCAATTCCTTCCCATTCCAAACCTGAGACCCTTCCTATTGGATGAGATGTGATATCCAACTCCTTCCCATTCCAACCCTGAGACCCTTCCTATAGCATGAGATGTGATGTCTCAATGCTTATACCAAACCTGAGACCCTTCCTATAGCATGAAATGTGATATCCAACTGTTTCCCATTCCAATCCTGAGACCCTTCCTATAGCATGAGATGTGATATCTCAATGCTTCTAATACCAAACCTGAGATCCTTCCTCTAACATGAAATGTGATATCCAACTCCTTCCCTTTCCAAACCTAAGAGCCTATCTATAGCATGAGATGTGATATCCAAGTCCTTCACATTCCAACCCTTAGACCCTTCCTACAGCATGCAATATGATATCTCAATGATTCTAATAACAAACCTGAGACCCGTCCTATAACATGAGATGGGATATCCAACTCCTTCCCATTCCAATCCTGAGACACTTCCGATAGCAGAGATGTGATATCTCAATGCTTATACCAAACCTGAGACCCTTCCTATAACATGAGATGTGATATCCAAATCCTTCCCGTTCCAAACCTGAGACCCTTCCTTTAGCATGAGATGTGATATCCAGCTCCTTCCCATTCCAATCCTGAGACACTTCCGATAGCATGAGATGTGATATCTCAATGCTTCTAATATCAAAACTGAGACCCTCCCTATAGCATGATATGTGATATCTAAGTCCTTCCCATTCCAATCCTGAGACCCTCCCTATAGCATGAGATGTGATATCCAACTCCTTCCCATTCCAATCCTGAGACCCTTCCTATAGCATGAGATATGATATCTCAATACTTCTAATACCAAACGTGAGATCCTTCCGATAACATGAGATGTGATATCCAAATCCTTCCCCTTCCAAACCTGAGACCCTCCCTTTAGCATGAAATGTGATATCCAACTCCTTCCTATTCCAATCCTGAGACTCTTCTGATGGCATGAGATGTGATATCTCAATGCTTCTAATACCAAACCTGAGATCCTTCCGATAGCATGAGATGTGATATCTCAATGCTTCTAATACCAAACCTGAGATCCTTCCTATAACATGAGATGTGATATCCAAATCCTTCCCCTTCCAAACCTGAGACCCTCCCTTTAGCATGAGATGTGATATCTCAATGCCTCTAATACCAAACCTGAGATCCTTCCGATAGCATGAGATGTGATATCTCAATGCTTCTAATACCAAACCTGAGATCATTCCTATAACATGAGATGTGATATCCAAATCCTTCCCATTCCATTCCTGAGACCCTTCTGATAGCATGAGATGTGATATCTCAATGCCTCTAATACTAAACCTGAGATCCTACCTCTAACATGAAATGAGATATCCAACTCTTTCCCCTTCCAAACCTGAGAGCCTTCCTATAGCATGAGATGTGATATCCAAGTCCTTCCCATTCCAATACTGAGACCCTTCCTATAGCTTGAGATGTAATATCCAACTCCTTCCCATTCCAATTCTGAGACCCTTCCTATAGCATGAGATGTCATATCTCAATGCTTATACCAAACCTGAGAGCCTACCTATAGCATGAGATGTGATATCCAAGTCCATCCCATTCCAATCCTTAGACCCTTCCTACAGCATGCGATGTGATATCTCAATGATTATAATACCAAACCAGAGACTCTTCCTATAACATGAGATGGGATATCCAACTCCTTCCCATTCCAATTCTGAGACCCTTCCTATACTATGAGACTTGATATCTCAATGCTTCTAATACCAAACCTGAGACCCGTAATATAACATGAGATGTGATATCCAAATCCTTCCCCTTCCAAACCTTAGACCCTTCCTTTATCATGAGATGTGATATCCAACTCCTTCCCATTCCAATCCTGAGACCCTTCCGATATCATGAGATGTGATATCTCAAAGCTTCTAATATCAAACTTGAGACCCTCCCTATAGCATGAGATGTGATATCCAAGTCCTTCCCATTCCAATCCTGAGACCCTTCCTATAGCATGAGATGTGATATCTCAATGCTTCTAATACCAAACCTGAGACCCTTCCTATAACATGAGATGGGAATATCCAACTCCTTCCCATTCCAATCTTGAGACCCTTCCGATAGCAGAGATGTGATATCTCACTGCTTATACCAAACCTGAGACCCTTCCCATAGCAGGAGATATGATATCCAACTCCTTCCCATTCCAACCTGAGACACTTCCTATAGCATGAGAAGGGATATCCAACTCCTTCCCAATCCAAGCCTGAGACCCTTCCGATAGCAGAGATGTGATATCTCAATGCTTATACCAAACCTGAGACCCTTCCTATGGCATGAGATGTGATATCCAACTCCTTGCCATTCAAATCCTGAGACCCTTCCTATAGCATGAGAAGGGATATCCAACTCCTTCCCAATCCAATCCTGAGACCCTTCCGATAGCAGCGACTTGATATCTCAATGCTTCTACCAATCCTGAGACCCTTCCTTTAGCATGAGATGTGATATCCAAATCCTTCACATTCCAATCCTGAGACCCTTCCTATAGCATGAGATGTGATATCTCAATGCTTCTAATACCAAACCTGAGATCCTTCCTATAACATGAGATGTGATATCCAATTCCTTCCCATTCCAAACCTGAGACCCTTCCTATTGGATGAGATGTGATATCCAACTCCTTCCCATTCCAACCCTGAGACCCTTCCTATAGCATGAGATGTGATGTCTCAATGCGTCTAATACCAAACCTGAGATCCTTCCTATAACATGAGATGTGATATCCAACTCCTTCCCGTTCCAAACCTGAGACCCTTCCTTTAGCATGAGATGTGATATCCAGCTCCTTCCCATTCCAATCCTGAGACACTTCCGATAGCATGAGATGTGATATCTCAATGCTTCTAATACCAAACCTGAGATCCTTCCTATAACATGAGATGTGATATCCAAATCCTTCCCCTTCCAAACCTGAGACCCTCCCTTTAGCATGAGATGTGATATCTCAATGCCTCTAATACCAAACCTGAGATCCTTCCGATAGCATGAGATGTGATATCTCAATGCTTCTAATACCAAACCTGAGATCATTCCTATAACATGAGATGTGATATCCAAATCCTTCCCATTCCATTCCTGAGACCCTTCTGATAGCATGAGATGTGATATCTCAATGCCTCTAATACTAAACCTGAGATCCTACCTCTAACATGAAATGAGATATCCAACTCTTTCCCCTTCCAAACCTGAGAGCCTTCCTATAGCATGAGATGTGATATCCAAGTCCTTCCCATTCCAATACTGAGACCCTTCCTATAGCTTGAGATGTGATATCCAACTCCTTCCCATTCCAATTCTGAGACCCTTCCTATAGCATGAGATGTCATATCTCAATGCTTATACCAAACCTGAGAGCCTACCTATAGCATGAGATGTGATATCCAAGTCCATCCCATTCCAATCCTTAGACCCTTCCTACAGCATGCGATGTGATATCTCAATGATTATAATACCAAACCAGAGACTCTTCCGATAACATGAGATGGGATATCCAACTCCTTCCCATTCCAATTCTGAGACCCTTCCTATACTATGAGACTTGATATCTCAATGCTTCTAATACCAAACCTGAGACCCGTAATATAACATGAGATGTGATATCCAAATCCTTCCCCTTCCAAACCTTAGACCCTTCCTTTATCATGAGATGTGATATCCAACTCCTTCCCATTCCAATCCTGAGACCCTTCCGATATCATGAGATGTGATATCTCAAAGCTTCTAATATCAAACTTGAGACCCTCCCTATAGCATGAGATGTGATATCCAAGTCCTTCCCATTCCAATCCTGAGACCCTTCCTATAGCATGAGATGTGATATCTCAATGCTTCTAATACCAAACCTGAGACCCTTCCTATAACATGAGATGGGAATATCCAACTCCTTCCCATTCCAATCTTGAGACCCTTCCGATAGCAGAGATGTGATATCTCACTGCTTATACCAAACCTGAGACCCTTCCCATAGCAGGAGATGTGATATCCAACTCCTTCCCATTCCAACCTGAGACACTTCCTATAGCATGAGAAGGGATATCCAACTCCTTCCCAATCCAAGCCTGAGACCCTTCCGATAGCAGAGATGTGATATCTCAATGCTTATACCAAACCTGAGACCCTTCCTATGGCATGAGATGTGATATCCAACTCCTTGCCATTCAAATCCTGAGACCCTTCCTATAGCATGAGAAGGGATATCCAACTCCTTCCCAATCCAATCCTGAGACCCTTCCGATAGCAGCGACTTGATATCTCAATGCTTCTACCAAACCTGAGACCCTTCCTTTAGCATGAGATGTGATATCCAAATCCTTCACATTCCAATCCTGAGACCCTTCCTATAGCATGAGATGTGATATCTCAATGCTTCTAATACCAAACCTGAGATCCTTCCTATAACATGAGATGTGATATCCAATTCCTTCCCATTCCAAACCTGAGACCCTTCCTATTGGATGAGATGTGATATCCAACTCCTTCCCATTCCAACCCTGAGACCCTTCCTATAGCATGAGATGTGATGTCTCAATGCTTCTAATACCAAACCTGAGATCCTTCCTCTAACATGAAATGTGATATCCAACTCCTTCCCTTTCCAAACCTAAGAGCCTATCTATAGCATGAGATGTGATATCCAAGTCCTTCACATTCCAACCCTTAGACCCTTCCTACAGCATGCAATATGATATCTCAATGATTCTAATAACAAACCTGAGACCCGTCCTATAACATGAGATGGGATATCCAACTCCTTCCCATTCCAATCCTGAGACACTTCCGATAGCAGAGATGTGATATCTCAATGCTCATACCAAACCTGAGACCCCTCCTATAACATGAGATGTGATATCCAAATCCTTCCCGTTCCAAACCTGAGACCCTTCCTTTAGCATGAGATGTGATATCCAGCTCCTTCCCATTCCAATCCTGAGACACTTCCGATAGCATGAGATGTGATATCTCAATGCTTCTAATATCAAAACTGAGACCCTCCCTATAGCATGATATGTGATATCTAAGTCCTTCCCATTCCAATCCTGAGACCCTCCCTATAGCATGAGATGTGATATCCAACTCCTTCCCATTCCAATCCTGAGACCCTTCCTATAGCATGAGATATGATATCTCAATACTTCTAATACCAAACGTGAGATCCTTCCGATAACATGAGATGTGATATCCAAATCCTTCCCCTTCCAAACCTGAGACCCTCCCTTTAGCATGAAATGTGATATCCAACTCCTTCCTATTCCAATCCTGAGACTCTTCTGATAGCATGAGATGTGATATCTCAATGCTTCTAATACCAAACCTGAGATCCTTCCGATAGCATGAGATGTGATATCTCAATGCTTCTAATACCAAACCTGAGATCCTTCCTATAACATGAGATGTGATATCCAAATCCTTCCCCTTCCAAACCTGAGACCCTCCCTTTAGCATGAGATGTGATATCTAACTCCTTCCCATTCCATTCCTGAGACCCTTCTGATAGCATGAGATGTGATATCTCAATGCCTCTAATACCAAACCTGAGATCCTACCTCTAACATGAAATGAGATATCCAACTCTTTCCCCTTCCAAACCTGAGAGCCTTCCTATAGCATGAGATGTGATATCCAAGTCCTTCCCATTCCAATACTGAGACCCTTCCTATAGCTTGAGATGTGATATCCAACTCCTTCCCATTCCAATTCTGAGACCCTTCCTATAGCATGAGATGTGATATCTCGATGCTTATACCAAACCTGAGAGCCTACCTATAGCATGAGATGTGATATCCAAGTCCATCCCATTCCAATCCTTAGACCCTTCCTACAGCATGCGATGTGATATCTCAATGATTCTAATACCAAACCAGAGAGTCTTCCTATAACATGAGATGGGATATCCAACTCCTTCCCATTCCAATTCTGAGACCCTTCCTATACTATGAGACTTGATATCTCAATGCTTCTAATACCAAACCTGAGACCCGTAATATAACATGAGATGTGATATCCAAATCCTTCCCCTTCCAAACCTTAGACCCTTCCTTTATCATGAGATGTGATATCCAACTCCTTCCCATTCCAATCCTGAGACCCTTCCGATATCATGAGATGTGATATCTCAAAGCTTCTAATATCAAACTTGAGACCCTCCCTATAGCATGAGATGTGATATCCAAGTCCTTCCCATTCCAATCCTGAGACCCTTCCTATAGCATGAGATGTGATATCTCAATGCTTCTAATACCAAACCTGAGACCCTTCCTATAACATGAGATGGGAATATCCAACTCCTTCCCATTCCAATCTTGAGACCCTTCCGATAGCAGAGATGTGATATCTCAATGCTTATACCAAACCTGAGATCCTTCCTATAACATGAGATGTGATATCCAACTCCTTCCCATTCCAATCCTGAGACACTTCCTATAGCATGTGATGTGATATCTCACTGCTTATACCAAACCTGAGACCCTTCCCATAGCAGGAGATGTGATATCCAACTCCTTCCCATTCCAATCCTCAGACCCTTCCTATAGCATGAGATGTGATATCTCAATGCTTCTAATGTCAAACTTGAGACCCTACCTATAGCATGAGATGTGATATCCAAGTCCTTCCCATTCCAATCCTGAGACCCTTCCTATAGCATGAGATGTGATATCTCAATGCTTCTAATACCAAACCTGAGATCCTTCCTATAACATGAGATGTGATATCCAATTCCTTCCCATTCCAAACCTGAGACCCTTCCTATTGGATGAGATGTGATATCCAACTCCTTCCCATTCCAACCCTGAGACCCTTCCTATAGCATGAGATGTGATGTCTCAATGCGTCTAATACCAAACCTGAGATCCTTCCTATAACATGAGATGTGATATACAACTCCTTCCATTCCAATCCTGAGACCCGTCCTATAGCATGAGATGTGATATCTCAATGCTTATACCAAACCTGAGACCCTTCCTATAGCATGAAATGTGATATCCAAATCCTTCCCCTTCCAAACCTGAGACCCTCCCTTTAGCATGAAATGTGATATCCAACTCCTTCCTATTCCAATCCTGAGACTCTTCTGATAGCATGAGATGTGATATCTCAATGCTTCTAATACCAAACCTGAGATCCTTCCGATAGCATGAGATGTGATATCTCAATGCTTCTAATACCAAACCTGAGATCCTTCCTATAACATGAGATGTGATATCCAAATCCTTCCCCTTCCAAACCTGAGATCCTTCCTATAGCATGAGATGTGATATCTCAATGCTTATACCAAACCTGAGAGCCTACCTATAGCATGAGATGTGATATCCAAGTCCATCCCATTCCAATCCTTAGACCCTTCCTACAGCATGCGATGTGATATCTCAATGATTCTAATACCAAACCAGAGACTCTTCCTATAACATGAGATGGGATATCCAACTCCTTCCCATTCCAATTCTGAGACCCTTCCTATACTATGAGACTTGATATCTCAATGCTTCTAATACCAAACCTGAGACCCGTAATATAACATGAGATGTGATATCCAAATCCTTCCCCTTCCAAACCTTAGACCCTTCCTTTATCATGAGATGTGATATCCAACTCCTTCCCATTCCAATCCTGAGACCCTTCCGATATCATGAGATGTGATATCTCAAAGCTTCTAATATCAAACTTGAGACCCTCCCTATAGCAAGAGATGTGATATCCAAGTCCTTCCCATTCCAATCCTGAGACCCTTCCTATAGCATGAGATGTGATATCTCAATGCTTCTAATACCAAACCTGAGACCCTTCCTATAACATGAGATGGGAATATCCAACTCCTTCCCATTCCAATCTTGAGACCCTTCCGATAGCAGAGATGTGATATCTCAATGCTTATACCAAACCTGAGATCCTTCCTATAACATGAGATGTGATATCCAACTCCTTCCCATTCCAATCCTGAGACACTTCCTATAGCATGAGATGTGATATCTCACTGCTTATACCAAACCTGAGACCCTTCCCATAGCAGGAGATGTGATATCCAACTCCTTCCCATTCCAATCCTCAGACCCTTCCTATAGCATGAGATGTGATATCTCAATGCTTCTAATGTCAAACTTGAGACCCTACCTATAGCATGAGATGTGATATCCAAGTCCTTCCCATTCCAATCCTAAGACACTTCCTATAGCATGAGATGTGATATCTCAATGCTTCTAATACCAAACTTGAGACTCTTCCTATAACATGAGATGGGATATCCAACTCCTTCCCATTCCAATCCTGAGACCCTTTTGATAGCAGAGATGTGATATCTCAATGTTTATACCAAACCTGAGACCCTTCCTACGGCATGAGATGTCATATTCAACTCCTTCCCATTCCAATCCTGAGACCCTTCCTATAGCATGAGATTTGATATCCAACTCCTTCCCATTCCAATCCTGAGACCCTTCCTATAGCATGAGATGTGATGTCTCAATGCTTCTAATACCAAACCTGAGATCCTTCCTATAACATGAGATGTGATATCCAACTCCTTCCATTCCAATCCTGAGACCCTTCCTATAGCATGAGATGTGATATCTCAATGCTTATACCAAACCTGAGACCCTTCCTATAGCATGAGATGTGATATCCAACTCCTTCCCATTCCAATCCTGAGACCCTTCCTATAGCATGAGATGTGATATCTCAATGCTTCTAATACCAAACCTGAGATCCTTCCTCTAACATGAAATGTGAGATCCAACTCCTTCCCTTTCCAAACCTAAGAGCCTATCTATAGCATGAGATGTGATATCCAAGTCCTTCACATTCCAACCCTTAGACCCTTCCTACAGCATGCAATATGATATCTCAATGATTCCAATAACAAACCCGAGACCCGTCCTATAACATGAGATGGGATATCCAACTCCTTCCCATTCCAATCCTGAGACACTTCCGATAGCAGAGATGTGATATCTCAATGTTTATACCAAACCTGAGACCCTTCCTATAACATGAGATGTGATATCCAACTCCTTCCCGTTCCAAACCTGAGACCCTTCCTTTAGCATGAGATGTGATATCCAGCTCCTTCCCATTCCAATCCTGAGACACTTCCGATAGCATGAGATGTGATATCTCAATGCTTCTAATATCAAAACTGAGACCCTCCCTATAGCATGATATGTGATATCTAAGTCCTTCCCATTCCAATCCTGAGACCCTTCCTATAGCATGAGATGTGATATCTCAATGCTTCTACCAAACCTGAGACCCTTCCTTTAGCATGAGATGTGATATCCAACTCCTTCCCATTCCAATCCTGAGACCCTTCCTATAGCATGAGATGTGATATCTCAATACTTCTAATACCAAACCTGAGATCCTTCCGATAACATGAGATGTGATATCTCAATACTTCTAATACCAAACCTGAGATCCATCCTATAACATGAGATGTGATATCCAGGTCCTTCCCATTCCAATCCTTAGACCCTTCCTACAGCATGCAATATGATATCTCAATGCTTATACCAAACCTGAGAACCTTCCTATGGCCTGAGATGTCATGGCCTGAGATGTCATATACAACTCCTTCCCATTCCAATCCTGAGACCCTTCCTTTAGCATGAGATGTGATATCTCAATGCTTATACCAAATCTGAGACCCTTCCTATAGCATGAGATTTGATATCCAATTCCTTCCCATTCCAATCCTGAGACCCTCCCTATAGCATGAGATGTGATATCTCAATGCTTATACCAAACCTGAGAGCCTACCTATAACATGAGATGTGATATCCAAGTCCATCCCATTCCAATCCTTAGACCCTTCCTACAGCATGCGATGTGATATCTCAATGATTCTAATACCAAACCAGAGACTCTTCCTATAACATGAGATGGGATATCCAACTCCTTCCCATTCCAATCCTGAGCCGCTTCCGATAGCAGAGATGTGATATCTCAATGCTTATACCAAACCTGAGACCCTTCCTATAACATGAGATGTGATATCCAACTCCTTCCCGTTCCAAACCTGAGACACTAACTATAGCATATGTGATATCCAACTCCTTCCCATTCCAAACATGAGACCCTTCCTATAGCAAGAAAGTAATATCCAACTCCTACCCATTCCAATCCTGAGACCCTTCCTATAGCAAGAGATGTGATATCCAAATCCTTCCCATTCCAATCCTGAGACCCTTCCTATAACATGAGATGTGATATCCAACTCCTTCCCATTCCAACCTGAGACACTTCCTAAAGCATGAGAAGGGATATCCAACTCCTTCCCAATCCAATCCTGAGACCCTTCCGATAGCAGAGATGTGATATCTCAATGCTTATACCAAACCTGAGACCCTTCCTATGGCATGAGATGTGATATCCAACTCCTTGCCATTCAAATCCTGAGACCCTTCCTATAGCATGAGAAGGGATATCCAACTCCTTCCCAATCCAATCCTGAGACCCTTCCGATAGCAGCGACGTGATATCTCAATGCTTCTACCAAACCTGAGACCCTTCCTTTAGCATGAGATGTGATATCCAAATCCTTCACATTCCAATCCTGAGACCCTTCCTATAGCATGAGATGTGATATCTCAATGCTTCTAATACCAAACCTGAGATCCTTCCTATAACATGAGATGTGATATCCAATTCCTTCCCATTCCAAACCTGAGACCCTTCCTATTGGATGAGATGGGATATCCAACTCCTTTCCATTCCAACCCTGAGACCCTTCCTATAGCATGAGATGTGATGTCTCAATGCGTCTAATACCAAACCTGAGATCCTTCCTATAACATGAGATGTGATATCCAACTCCTTCCATTCCAATCCTGAGACCCGTCCTATAGCATGAGATGTGATATCTCAATGCTTATACCAAACCTGAGACCCTTCCTATAGCATGAGATGTGATATCCAACTGCTTCCCATTCCAATCCTGAGACCCTTCCTATAGCATGAGATGTGATATCTCAATGCTTCTAATACCAAACCTGAGATCCTTCCTCTAACATGAAATGTGATATCCAACTCCTTCCCTTTCCAAACCTAAGAGCCTATCTATAGCATGAGATGTGATATCCAAGTCCTTCACATTCCAACCCTTAGACCCTTCCTACAGCATGCAATATGATATCTCAATGATTCTAATAACAAACCTGAGACCCGTCCTATAACATGAGATGGGATATCCAACTCCTTCCCATTCCAATCCTGAGACACTTCCGATAGCAGAGATGTGATATCTCAATGCTTATACCAAACCTGAGACCCTTCCTATAACATGAGATGTGATATCCAAATCCTTCCCGTTCCAAACCTGAGACCCTTCCTTTAGCATGAGATGTGATATCCAGCTCCTTCCCATTCCAATCCTGAGACACTTCCGATAGCATGAGATGTGATATCTCAATGCTTCTAATATCAAAACTGAGACCCTCCCTATAGCATGATATGTGATATCTAAGTCCTTCCCATTCCAATCCTGAGACCCTCCCTATAGCATGAGATGTGATATCCAACTCCTTCCCATTCCAATCCTGAGACCCTTCCTATAGCATGAGATATGATATCTCAATACTTCTAATACCAAACATGAGATCCTTCCGATAACATGAGATGTGATATCCAAATCCTTCCCCTTCCAAACCTGAGACCCTCCCTTTAGCATGAAATGTGATATCCAACTCCTTCCTATTCCAATCCTGAGACTCTTCTGATAGCATGAGATGTGATATCTCAATGCTTCTAATACCAAACCTGAGATCCTTCCTATAACATGAGATGTGATATCCAAATCCTTCCCCTTCCAAACCTGAGACCCTCCCTTTAGCATGAGATGTGATATCTAACTCCTTCCCATTCCATTCCTGAGACCCTTCTGATAGCATGAGATGTGATATCTCAATGCCTCTAATACCAAACCTGAGATCCTACCTCTAACATGAAATGAGATATCCAACTCTTTCCCCTTCCAAACCTGAGAGCCTTCCTATAGCATGAGATGTGATATCCAAGTCCTTCCCATTCCAATACTGAGACCCTTCCTACAGCTTGAGATGTGATATCCAACTCCTTCCCATTCCAATTCTGAGACCCTTCCTATAGCATGAGATGTGATATCTCAATGCTTATACCAAACCTGAGAGCCTACCTATAGCATGAGATGTGATATCCAAGTCCATCCCATTCCAATCCTTAGACCCTTCCTACAGCATGCGATGTGATATCTCAATGATTCTAATACCAAACCAGAGACTCTTCCTATAACATGAGATGGGATATCCAACTCCTTCCCATTCCAATTCTGAGACCCTTCCTATACTATGAGACTTGATATCTCAATGCTTCTAATACCAAACCTGAGACCCGTAATATAACATGAGATGTGATATCCAAATCCTTCCCCTTCCAAACCTTAGACCCTTCCTTTATCATGAGATGTGATATCCAACTCCTTCCCATTCCAATCCTGAGACCCTTCCGATATCATGAGATGTGATATCTCAAAGCTTCTAATATCAAACTTGAGACCCTCCCTATAGCATGAGATGTGATATCCAAGTCCTTCCCATTCCAATCCTGAGACCCTTCCTATAGCATGAGATGTGATATCTCAATGCTTCTAATACCAAACCTGAGACCCTTCCTATAACATGAGATGGGAATATCCAACTCCTTCCCATTCCAATCTTGAGACCCTTCCGATAGCAGAGATGTGATATCTCAATGCTTATACCACACCTGAGATCCTTCCTATAACATGAGATGTGATATCCAACTCCTTCCCATTCCAATCCTGAGACACTTCCTATAGCATGAGATGTGATATCTCACTGCTTATACCAAACCTGAGACCCTTCCCATAGCAGGAGATGTGATATCCAACTCCTTCCCATTCCAATCCTCAGACCCTTCCTATAGCATGAGATGTGATATCTCAATGCTTCTAATGACAAACTTGAGACCCTACCTATAGCATGAGATGTGATATCCAAGTCCTTCCCATTCCAATCCTGAGACACTTCCTATAGCATGAGATGTGATATCTCACTGCTTATACCAAACCTGAGACCCTTCCCATAGCAGGAGATGTGATATCCAACTCCTTCCCATTCCAATCCTCAGACCCTTCCTATAGCATGAGATGTGATATCTCAATGCTTCTAATGACAAACTTGAGACCCTACCTATAGCATGAGATGTGATATCCAAGTCCTTCCCATTCCAATCCTGAGACACTTCCTATAGCATGAGATGTGATATCTCAATGCTTCTAATACCAAACCTGAGACTCTTCCTATAACATGAGATGGGTTATCCAACTCCTTCCAATTCCAATCCTGAGACCCTTTTGATAGCAGAGATGTGATATCTCAATGGTTATACCAAACCTGAGACCCTTCCTACGGCATGAGATGTCATATTCAACTCCTTCCCATCCCAATCCTGAGACCCTTCCTATAGCATGAGATTTGATATCCAACTCCTTCCCATTCCAATCCTGAGACCCTTCCTATAGCATGAGATGTGATGTCTCAATGCTTCTAATACCAAACCTCAGATCCTTCCTATAACATGAGATGTGATATCCAACTCCTTCCATTCCAATCCTGAGACCCTTCCTATAGCATGAGATGTGATATCTCAATGCTTATACCAAACCTGAAACCCTTCCTAGGTTGAGATGTGATATCCAACTCCTTCCCATTCCAATCCTGAGACCCTTCCTATAGCCTGAGATGTGATATCTCAATGCCTCTAATACCAAACCTGAGATCCTTCCTCTAACATGAAATGTGATATCCAACTCCTTCACTTTCCAAACCTGAGAGCCTATCTATAGCATGAGATGTGATATCCAAGTCCTTCGCATTCCAATCCTTAGACCCTTCCTACAGCATGCAATATGATATCTCAATGATTCTAATAAAAAACCTGAGACCCGTCCTATAACATGAGATGGGATATCCAACTCCTTCCCATTCCAATCCTGAGACACTTCTGATAGCAGAGATGTGATATCTCAATGTTTATACCAAACCTGAGACCCTTCCTATAACATGAGATGTGATATCCAACTCCTTCCCGTTCCAAACCTGAGACCCTTCCTTTAGCATGAGATGTGATATCCAGCTCCTTCCCATTCCAATCCTGAGACACTTCCGATAGCATGAGATGTGATATCTCAATGCTTCTAATATCAAAACTGAGACCCTCCCTATAGCATGCTATGTGATATCTAAGTCCTTCCCATTCCAATCCTGAGACCCTTCCTATAGCATGAGATGTGATATCTAAATACTTCTACCAAACCTGAGATCCTTCCGATAACATGAGATGTGATATCTCAATACTTCTAATACCAAACCTGAGATCCATCCTATAACATGAGATGTGATATCCAAATCCTTCCCCTTCCAAACCTGAGACCCTCCCTTTAGCATGAGATGTGATATCCAACTCCTTCCCATTCCAATCCTGAGACCCTTCTGATAGCATAAGATATGATATCTCAATGCTTCTATACCAAACCTGAGATCCTTCCGATAGCATGAGATGTGATATCTCAATACTTCTAATACCAAACCTGAGACCCTTCCTATAGCATGAGATGGGATATCCAACTCCTTCCAAATCCAATCCCGATACCCTTCCGATAGCATGAGATGTGATAACCCAATGCTTCTACCAAACCTGAGACCCATATTATGGCATGAGATGTGATATCAAACTCCTTCCCATTCTAATCCTGAGACCCTTCCTATAGCTTGAAATGTGATATCCAACTCCTTCCCATTCCAATTCTGAGACCCTTCCTATACCATGAGACTTGATATCTCAATGCTTCTAATACCAAACCTGAGACCCGTCCTATAACATGAGATGTGATATCCAAATCCTTCCCCTTCCAAACCTTAGACCCTTCCTTTATCATGAGATGTGATATCCAACTCCTTCCCATTCCAATCTTGAGACCCTTCCGATATCATGAAATGTGATATCTCAATGCTTCTATCAAACTTGAGACCCTCCCTATAGCATGAGATGTGATATCCAACTCCTTCCCATTCCAATCCTGAGACCCTTCTGATAGCATAAGATATGATATCTCAATGCTTCTATACCAAACCTGAGATCCTTCCGATAGCATGAGATGTGATATCTCAATACTTCCAATACCAAACCTGAGATCCTTCCTATAACATGAGATGTGATATCCAAATCCTTATCTTCCAAACCTGAGACCCTCCCTTTACCATGAGATGTGATATTCAACTCCTTCCCATTCCAATCCTGAGACTCTTCTGATAGCATAAGATATGATATCTCAATGCTTCTATACCAAACCTGAGATCCTTCTGATAGCATGAGATGTGATATCTCAATGCTTCTAATACCAAACCTGAGATCCTACCTCTAACATGAAATGTGATATCCAACTCTTTCCCCTTGCAAACCTGAGAGCCTTCCTATAGCATGAGATGTGATATCCAAGTCCTTCCCATTCCAATCCTGAGACCCTTCCTATAACATGAGATGTGATATCCAACTCCTTCCCATTCCAACCTGAGACCCTTCCTATAGCATGAGATGGGATATCCAACTCCTTCCAAATCCAATCCCGATACCCTTCCGATAGCATGAGATGTGATAACCCAATGCTTCTACCAAACCTGAGACCCATATTATGGCATGAGATGTGATATCAAACTCCTTCCCATTCTAATCCTGAGACCCTTCCTATAGCTTGAAATGTGATATCCAACTCCTTCCCATTCCAATTCTGAGACCCTTCCTATACCATGAGACTTGATATCTCAATGCTTCTAATACCAAACCTGAGACCCGTCCTATAACATGAGATGTGATATCCAAATCCTTCCCCTTCCAAACCTTAGACCCTTCCTTTATCATGAGATGTGATATCCAACTCCTTCCCATTCCAATCTTGAGACCCTTCCGATATCATGAAATGTGATATCTCAATGCTTCTATCAAACTTGAGACCCTCCCTATAGCATGGGATGTGATATCCAAGTCCTTCCCATTCCAATCCTGAGACCCTTCCTATAGCATGAGATGTGATATCTCAATGCTTCTAATACCAAACCTGAGACCCTTCCTATAACATGAGATGGGAATATCCAACTCCTTCCCATTCCAATCCTTAGACCCTTCCTACAGCATGCAATATGATATCTCAATGATTTTAATAAAAAACCTGAGACCCGTCCTATAACATGAGATGGGATATCCAACTCCTTCCCATTCCAATCCTGAGACACTTCCGATAGCAGAGATGTGATATCTCAATGTTTATACCAAACCTGAGACCCTTCCTATAACACGAGATGTGATATCCAACTCCTTCCCATTCCAATCCTGAGACCCTTCCTATAGCATGAGATGTGATATCCAACTCCATCCCATTCCAATCCTGAGACCCTTCCTATAGCATGAGATGTGATGTCTCAATGCTTCTAATACCAAACCTGCGATCCTTCCTTTAACATGAGATGTGATATCCAACTCCTTCCATTCCAATCCTTAGACCCTTCCTACAGCATGCAATATGATATCTCAATGATTTTAATAAAAAACCTGAGACCCGTCCTATAACATGAGATGGGATATCCAACTCCTTCCCATTCCAATCCTGAGACACTTCCGATAGCAGAGATGTGATATCTCAATGTTTATACCAAACCTGAGACCCTTCCTATAACATGAGATGTGATATCCAACTCCTTCCCGTTCCAAACCTGAGACCCTTCGTTTAGCATGAGATGTGATATCCAGCTCCTTCCCATTCCAATCCTGAGAAACTTCCGATAGCATGAGATGTGATATCTTAATGCTTCTAATATCAAAACTGAGACCCTCCCTATAGCATATGTGATATCTAAATCCTTCCCATTCCAATCCTGAGACCCTATAGCATGAGATGTGCTATCTCAATGCTTATCCTTGATTCCTGTAGTAAATTGATTTCCTTTGCAGGCCGACTCCTGTCACGAATGCCTTGTCTGCATGCATTCTCTCCTGGCCATTTGCTCACCGTGGCTATTTGCCTACCCCCTTCCTCTCTCAGTGGATGGACTTCTCCATCCTAGCCTCCTACCACTCAACTCCGCCTACTTGGAGAATTCAACATGAACCTGTATGCTTCCTGACCTGGACTTTTACGAGATCTGCAACTCTTCATGTCGCTGGCCCTACACACTGCAGGGAATACTCAGGATTTTCTGATCTCAGACCTCCCCCTCTGTAACCCTCTCAACAATCCTCTCCCGTGGTGATCAAGTTCTCATCTCCAAAGAAGGCTAACTGCCAGCTATTCCTCCTCAGAGGAGTTCTCCCTTTCTGTCCCTGCTCCCTGCACAGTTTCGCGATGCAAACACTCGCTTTCCTGCTCTCTGGCTTAGACGCTTTTCCTTCTCAGAGGCCTTCTTCCTTTCTGCCCTTTTCGCGTTGCAAGTACTCGCTTCCCAGCTCTCTGGTTTAGACGCGTGTTCCCTGCCTTCTCTCCTCTTCCCGCTGTCTTCAAATCAAAAAATGAGCTCCAAAAGATACACAGTGCTCAGAATGCTCTATAACACCCATTATTCAACATATAGCCGTAACCCGCTAGACGTATTGAAACGTGCTGTAAACTAGCAAAAACAGCTAGAAAATGTACTTTCCTCGCGTTTTTGTAAATGCTAATTCTGATGGGTTCCCATGTATGTACTGTCCGTGCGTTTGTTGTTGAATCCTGAAGTTTTTAACCACTGTTCTCCCATACAAGGGGGGGTCAACGTCTACTGCTGTTCACAGGCTGAATGTATACGGCTGAAATCTTCAAGGCATTATCAGCTTTCCTGACTGTTTTGGAACGTGTATTTGCCATCTGTTAATGCAGTCGCCCTGTGTTCATCGTCCCTTCTACTTCACAGGCTGCACTCCACTGGTGATCACATTCTCCTCTCCAGAGCAGGCTGACTACCAGCTGCTCCTCCTCATAGGCGTTCATCCTTTCTGTCCCTGCTCCCTGCACCGTTCCGCGTTGCATGTACTCGCTTCCCAGCTCTCTGGTTTAGATGCGTGTTCCCTGCCTTCTCTCCTCTTCCTACAGCCTTCCAATGAGCTCCACAAGATAGTGTTCAGAATGCTTTATAACCCCATTATTCAACATATAGCTGTATCCCGCTAGACGTATTGAAACGTGCTAAAAACGAGCAGAAACAGCTCGAAAATGTACTTTTCTCGCGTTTTGGTAAATGCGAATTCTGGTGGATTCCCATTTTGTACTCTGTTCGTGCGTTTGTTCAGTCGAATCCTGGTCTTTTGAACCACTCTTCTCCCATACAAAGGAGGGTCAAAATGTGTTGTTCACAGGCTGAATTTATACTGCTGAAATGCTCGCTTCCCTGCTCTCTGGTTTAGATGCGTGTTCCCTGCCTTCTCTCCTCTTCCTACAGCCTTCCAATGAGCTCCACTAGATAGTGTTCAGAATGCTTTATAACCCCATTATTCAACATATAGCTGTAACCCGCTAGACGTATTGAAACGTGCTAAAAACTAGCAAAAATAGCTAGAAAATGTACTTCCCTCGCGTTTTTGTAAATGCGAATTCTGGTGGGTTCCCATGTTGTATGTACTGTGTCCGTGCGTTTGTGTCGAATCCTGACGTTTTTAACCACTGTTCTCCCATACTAGGGAGGGGGGGTCAACATCTGCTGTTCACAGGCTGAATGTATACGGCTGAAATCTTCAAGGCATTATCAGCTTTCCTGACTGTTTTGGAACGTGTATTTGCCATCTGTTAATGCAGTCGCCCTTTGTTCATCGTTCCTTCTAGTTTACAGGCTGCACTCCCCTAGTGATCACATTCTTCTCTCCTATGCAGGCTAACTACCAGCTGCTCCTCCTCATAGGTGTTCATCCTTTCTGTCCCTGCTCCCTGCACCGTTTCGCGTTGCATGTACTCGCTTCCCAGCTCTCTGGTTGAGATGCTTGTTCCCTGCCTTCTCTCCTCTTGCTACAGCCTTCCAATTTGCTCCACAAGATACAGTGTTCAGAATGCTTTATAACACCCATTATTCAACATATAGCTGTAACCCGATAGACGTATTGAAACGTGCTAAAAACTAGCAAAAACAGCTAGAAAATGTACTTCCCTCGCGTTTTGGTAAATGCAGGGTACACACGTCTAAACCAGAGAGCAGGGAAGCGAGCATTTCAGCAGTATAAATTCAGCCTGTGAACAACACATTTTGACCCTCCCTTGTATGGGAGAAGAGTGGTTCAAAAGACCAGGATTCGACTGAACAAACGCACGAACAGAGTACAAAATGGGAATCCACCAGAATTCGCATTTACCAAAACGCGAGGAAAGTACATGTTCTAGCTGTTTCTGCTCGTTTTTAGCACGTTTCAATACGTCTAGCGGGTTACAGCTATATGTTGAATAATGGGTGTTATAAAGCATTCTGAACACTGTATCTTGTGGAGCTCATTGGAAGGCTGTAGGAAGAGGAGAGAAGGCAGGGAACACGCATCTAAACCAGAGAGCAGGGAAGCGAGTACATGCAACGCGAAACGGTGCAGGGAGCAGGGACAGAAAGGATGAACGCCTATGAGGAGGAGCAGCTGGTAGTCAGCCTGCTCTGGAGAGGAGAATGTGATCACCAGGGGAGTGCAGCCTGTAAAGTAGAAGGGACTATGAACACAGGGCGACTGCATTAACAGATGGCAAATACACGTTCCAAAACAGTCAGGAAAGCTGATAATGCCTTGAAGATTTCAGCCGTATACATTCAGCCTATGAACAGCAGTAGACGTTGACCCCCCCCCCCCCTTGTATGGGAGAACAGTGGTTAAAAACTTCAGCATTCGACAACAAACGCACGGACAGTATACATGGGAACCCATCAGAATTAGCATTTACAAAAACGCGAGGAAAGTACATTTTCTAGCTGTTTTTGCTAGTTTACAGCACGTATCAATACGTCTAGCGGGTTACGGCTATATGTTGAATAATGGGTGTTATAGAGCATTCTGAGCACTGTATATCTTTTGGAGCTCATTTTTTGATTTGAAGGCAGCGGGAAGAGGAGAGAAGGCAGGGAACACGCGTCTAAACCAGAGAGCTGGGAAGCGAGTACTTGCAACGCGAAAAGGGCAGAAAGCAAGAAGGTCTCTGAGAAGGAAAAGCGTCTAAACAAGAGAGCAGGGAAGCGAGTGTTTGCAACGCGAAACGGTGCAGGGAGCAGGGACAGAAAGGGAGAACTCCTCTGAGGAGGAACAGCTGGCAGTTAGCCTTCTTTGAAGATGAGAACTTGATCACCACGGGAGAGGATTGTTGAGAGGGTTACAGAGGGGGAGGTCTGAGATCAGAAAATCCTGAGTATTCCCTGCAGTGTGTAGGGCCAGCGACATGAAGAGTTGCAGATCTCGTAAAAGTCCAGGTCAGGAAGCATACAGGTTCATGTTGAATTCTCCAAGTAGGCGGAGTTGAGTGGTAGGAGGCTAGGATGGAGAAGTCCATCCACTGAGAGAGGAAGGGGGTAGGCAAATAGCCACGGTGAGAGAATGGCCAGGAGAGAATGCATGCAGACAAGGCATTCGTGACAGGAGTCGGCCTGCAAAGGAAATCAATTTACTACAGGAATCAAGGATAAGCATTGAGATATCACATCTCATGCTATAGGAAGGGTCTCAGGATTGGAATGGGAAGGACTTAGATATCATATATCATGCTATAGGGAGGGTCTCAGTTTAGATATTAGAAGCATTGAGATATCACATCTCATGCTATCGGAAGTGTCTCAGGATTGGAATGGGAAGGAGCTGGATATCACATCTCATGCTAAAGGAAGGGTCTCAGGTTTGGAACGGGAAGGAGTTGGATATCACATCTCATGTTATAGGAAGAGTCTCAGGTATGGTATAAACATTGAGATATCACATCTCAGGCTATAGGAAGGGTCTCAGGATTGGAATGGGAAGGAGTTGGATATCACATCTCATGCTATAGGAAGGGTCTCAGGATTGGAATGGGAAGGAGTTGGATATCACATTGGATATTCCCATCTCATGTTATAGGAAGGATCTCAGGTTTGGTATTAGAAGCATTGAGATATCACATCTCATGCTATAGGAAGGGTCTCAGGATTGGAATGGGAAGGACTTGGATATCACATCTCATGCTATAAGGAGGGTCTCAAGTTTGATATTAGAAGCATTGAGATATCACATTTCATGATATCGGAAGGGTCTCAAGATTGGAATGGGAAGGAGTTGGATATCACATCTCATGATAAAGGAAGGGTCTAAGGTTTGGAAGGGGAAGGATTTGGATATCACATCTCATGTTATAGGACGGGTCTCAGGTTTGGTATTAGAAGCATTGAGATATCAAGTCTCATGGTATAGGAAGGGTCTCAGAATTGGAATGGGAAGGAGTTGGATATCACATCTCAAGCTATAGGAAGGGTCTAAGGATTAGAATGGGAAGGAGTTTGATATCACATCTCATGCCATAGTATGGGTCTCAGGTTTGGTAGAAGCATTGGGATATCACATCTCATGCTATCGGAAGGTTATCAGGATTGGATTTGGAAGGAGTTGGATATCCCATCTCATGCTATAGGAAGGGTCTCAGGTTGGAATGGGAAGGAGTTGGATATCACATCTCATGTTATAGGACGGGTCTCAGGATTGGAATGGGAAGGACTTGGATATCACATCTCATGCTATAGGAAGGCTCTCAGGTTTGCAAGGGGAAAGTTGGATATCACATTTCATGTTAGAGGTAGGTTCTCAGGTTTGGTATTAGAAGTATTGAGATATCACATCTCATGCTATCAGAAGGATCTCAGGTTTGGTATAGAAGCATTGAGATATCATATCTTATGCTATCAGAAGAGTCTCAGGATCGGAATGGGAAGGAGTTGGATATCACATCTCATGGTAAAGGAAGGGTCTCAGGTTTGGAAGATAAGGATTTGGATATCACATCTCATGTTATAGGAAGGATCTCAGGTTTGGTATTAGAAGTATTGAGATATCACATCTCATGCTATCGGAAGGATCTCAGGTTTGGTATAGAAGCATTGAGATATATCATGCTATCAGAAGGGTCTCGGGATTGGAATGGGAAGGAGTTGGATATCACATCTCATGCTAAAGGGAGGGTCTCAGGTTTGGAAGGGGAAGGATTTGGATATCACATCTCATGTTATAGGATGGATCTCAGGTTTGGTATTAGAAGTATTGAGATATCACATCTCATGTTATCGGAAGGATCTCAGGTTTGGTATTAGAAGTATTGAGATATCACATCTCATGCTATCGGAAGGATCTCAGGTTTGGTAGAAGCATTGAGGTATCACATCTCATGCTATAGGAAGGCTCTCAGGATTGGAATGGGAAGGATTTAGATATCACATATCATGCTATAGGGAGGGTCTCAGTTTTGATATTAGAAGCATTGAGATATCACATCTCATGCTATCGGAAGTGTCTCAGGATTGGAATGGGAAGGAGCTGGATATAACATCTCATGCTAAAGGAAGGGTCTCAGGTTTGGAACGGGAAGGAGTTGGATATCACATCTCATGTTATAGGAAGGGTCTCAGGTTTGGTATAAACATTGAGATATCACATCTCTGCTATCGGAAGTGTCTCAGGATTGGAATGGGAAGGAGTTGAATATCCCATCTCATGTTATAGGACGGGTCTCAGGTTTTTTATTAGAATCATTGAGATATCATATTGCATGATGTAGGGAGGGTCTAAGGATTGGAATGGGAAGGACTTAGATCTCACATCTCATGCTATAGATAGGCTCTCAGGTTTGGAAAGTGAAGGAGTTGGATATCACATTTCATGTTAGAGGAAGGATCTCAGGTTTGGAATTAGGGGCATTGAGATATCACATCTCAGGCTATAGGAAGGGTCTCAGGATTGGAATGGGAAGGAGTTGGATATCACATCTCATGCTATAGGAAGGGTCTCAGGTTTGGTAGAACCATTGAGATATCACATCTCATGCTATAGGAAGGGTCTCAGGATTGGAATGGAAGGAGTTGGATATCACATCTCATGTTATAGGAAGGATATCAGGTTTGGTATTAGAAGCATTGAGACATCACATCTCATGCTATAGGAAGGGTCTCAGGATTGGAATGGGAAGGAGTTGGATATCACATCTCATGCTATAGGAAGGGTCTCAGGATTGGAATGGGAAGGAGTTGAATATGACAACTCATGCCGTAGGAAGGGTTTCAGGTTTGGTATAAACATTGAGATATCACATCTCTGCTATCAAAAGGGTCTCAGGATTGGAATGGGAAGGAGTTGGATTCCCCATCTCATGTTATAGGAAGAGTCTCAGGTTTGGTATTAGAAGCATTGAGATATCACATCTCATGCTATAGGAAGTGTCTCAGGATTGGAATGGGAAGGACTTGGATATCACATCTCATGCTATGGGAAGGGTCTCAGGTTTGGTATAAGCAGTGAGATATCACATCTCATGCTATAGGAAGTGTCTCAGGACATCTCATGTTATAGGAAGGATCTCAGGTTTGGTATAAGCATTGAGATATCACATCTCTGCTATCGGAAGGGTCTCAGGATTGGACTGGGAAGGAGTTGGATATTCCCATCTCATGTTATAGGAAGGGTCTCAGGTTTGGTATTAGAAGCATTGAGATATCATATCTCATGCTATAGGAAGGGTCTCAGGATTGGAATGGGAAGGACTTGGATATCACATCTCACGCTATAGGGAGGGTCTCAAGTTTGATATTAGAAGCTTTGAGATATCACATCTCATGATATCGGAAGGGTCTCAGGATTGGAATGGGAAGGAGTTGGATATCACATCTCATGCTAAAGGGAGGGTCTCAGGTTTGGAAGGGGAAGGATTTGGATATCACATCTCATGTTATAGGAAGGATCTCAGGTTTGGTATTAGAAGCATTGAGATATCACATCTCATGCTATCGGAAGGATCTCAGGTTTGGTATTAGAAGCATTGAGATATCACATCTCATGCTATCAGAAGAGTCTCAGGATTGGAATAGGAAGGAGTTGGATATCACATCTCATGCTAAAGGGAGGGTCTCAGGTTTGGAAGGGGAAGGATTTGGATATCACATCTCATGTTATCGGAAGGATCTCACGTTTGGTATTAGAAGTATTGAGATATCATATCTCATGCTATAGGAAGGGTCTCAGGATTGGAATGGGAAGGAGTTGGATATCACATCTCATGCTATAGGGAGGGTCTCAGGATTGGAATGGGAAGGACTTAGATATCACATATCATGCTATAGGGAGGGTCTCAGTTTTGATATTAGAAGCATTGAGATATCACATCTCATGCTATAGGAAGGGTCTCAGGATTGGAATGGGAAGCAGTTGGATATCACATCTCATGCTATAGGAAGGGTCTCAGGTTTGGTATAAGCATTGAGATATCACATCTCATGCTATAGGACAGGTCTCAGGATTGGAATGGAAGGAGTTGGATATCACATCTCATGTTATAAGGAAGGATCTCAGGTTTGGTATTAGAAGCATTGAGACATCACATCTCATGCTATAGGAAGGGTCTCAGGGTTGGAATGGGAAGGAGTTGGATATCACATCTCATCCAATAGGAAGGGCCTCAGGTTTGGAATGGGAAGGAATTGGATATCACATCTCATGTTATAGGAAGGATCTCAGGTTTGGTATTAGAAGCATTGAGATAACAAATCTCATGATATCGGAAGGGTCTCAGGATTGGAATGGGAAGGAGTTGGATATCACACCTCAAGTTATAGGAAGGGTCTCAGGATTGGAATGGGAAGGAGTTTGATATCACATCTCATGCCATAGTATGGGTCTCAGGTTTGGTAGAAGCATTGGGATATCACATCTCATGCTATCGGAAGGGTATCAGTATTGGATTTGGAAGAAGTTGGATATCCCATCTCATGCTATAGGAAGGGTCTCAGGTTGGAATGGGAAGGAGTTGGATATCACATTTCATGTTATAGGAAGGGTCTCAGGATTGGAATGGGAAGGACTTGGATATCATATCTCATGCTATAGGACGGGTCTCAGGTTTGTTATTAGAATCATTGAGATATATTGCATGCTGTAGGAAGGGTCTAAGGATTGGAATGGGAAGGACTTGGATATCACATCTCATGCTATAGATAGGCTCTTAGGTTTGGAATGGGAAGGAGTTGGATATCACATTTCATGTTATAGGAAGGGTCTCAGGATTGGAATGGGAAGGACTTGGATATCATATCTCATGCTATAGGACGGGTCTCAGGTTTGTTATTAGAATCATTGAGATATCATATTGCATGCTGTAGGAAGGGTCTAAGGATTGGAATGGGAAGGACTTGGATATCACATCTCATGCTATAGATAGGCTCTTAGGTTTGGAAAGGGAAGGAGTTGGATATCACATTTCATGTTAGAGGAAGGATCTCAGGTTTTGTATTAGAAGCATTGAGATATCACATCTCATGCTATAGGAAGGGTCTCAGGATTGGAATGGGAAGTAGTTGGATATCACATCTCATGCTATAGGAAGGGTCTCAGGTTTGGTATAAGCATTGAGATATCACATCTCATGCTATAGGACGGGTCTCAGGATTGGAATGGAAGGAGTTGGATATCACATCTCATGTTATAGGAAGGATCTCAGGTTTGGTATTAGAAGCATTGAGACATCACATCTCATGCTATAGGAAGGGTCTCAGGGTTGGAATGGGAAGGAGTTGGATATCACATCTCATCCAATAGGAAGGGTCTCAGGTTTGGAATGGGAAGGAATTGGATATCACATCTCATGTTATAGGAAGGATCTCAGGTTTGGTATTAGAAGCATTGAGATATCACATCTCATGCTATAGGAAGGGTCTCAGGATTGGAATGTGAAGGATTTGGATATCACATCTCATGCTAAAGGAAGGGTCTCAGGTTTGGTAGAAGCATTGAGATATCAGGTCTCTGCTATCGGAAGGGTCTCAGGATTGGATTGGGAAGGAGTTGGATATCCCTTCTCATGCTATAGGAAGGGTCTCAGGATTTGAATGGGAAGGAGTTGGATATCACATCTCATGTTATAGGAAGGGTCTCAGGATTGGAATGGGAAGGATTTGGATATCACATCTCTTGCTATAGGAAGGGTCTCAGGATTGGAATGGGTAGGAGTTGGATATTACTTTCTTGCTATAGGAAGGGTCTCATGTTTGGAATGGGAAGCAGTTGGATATCACATATGCTATAGTTAGTGTCTCAGGTTTGGAACGGGAAGGAGTTGGATATCACATCTCATGTTATAGGAAGGGTCTCAGGTTTGGTATAAGCATTGAGATATCACATCTCTGCTATCGGAAGCGGCTCAGGATTGGAATGGGAAGGAGTTGGATATCCCATCTCATGTTATAGGAGGAGTCTCTGGTTTGGTATTAGAATCATTGAAATATCACATCGCATGCTGTAGGAAGGGTCTAAGGATTGGAATGGGATGGACTTGGATATCACATCTCATGCTATAGGTAGGCTCTCAGGTTTGGTATAAGCATTGAGATATCACATCTCATGCTATAGGAAGGGTCTCAGGATTGGAATGGGAAGGAATTGGATATCACATCTCATGCTATAGGAAGGGTCTCAGATTTGGTATAAGCATTGAGATATCACATCTCATGCTAAAGGAAGGGTCTCAGGATTGGAATGGGAAGGAGTTGTATATGACATCTCAGGCCATAGGAAGGGTCTCAGGTTTGGTATAAGCATTGAGATATCACATCTCTGCTATCGGAAGGGTCTCATGATTGGAATGGGAAGGAGTTGGATATCCCATCTCATGTTATAGGAATGGTCTCAGGTTTGGTATTAGAAGCATAGAGATATCACATCTCATGCTATAGGAAGGGTCTCAGGATTGGAATGGGAAGGACTTGGATGTCACATCTCATGCTATAGGGAGGGTCTCAAGTTTGATATTAGACGCGTTGAGATAACAAATCTCATGATATCGGAAGGGTCTCAGGATTGGAATGGGAAGGAGTTGGATATCACATCTCATGATAAAGGAAGGGTCTAAGGTTTGGAAGGGGAAGGATTTGGATATCACATCCCATGTTATAGGACGGGTCTCAGGTTTGGTATTAGAAGCATTGAGATATCAAGTCTCATGGTATAAGAAGGGTCTCAGAATTGGAATGGGAAGGAGTTGGATATCACACCTCAAGCTATGGGAAGGGTCTCAGGATTGGAATGGGAAGGAGTTTGATATCACATCTCATGCCATAGTATGGGTCTCAGGTTTGGTAGAAGCATTGGGATATCACATCTCATGCTATCGGAAGGGTATCAGTATTGGATTTGAAAAAGTTGGATATCCCATCTCATGCTATAGGAAGGGTCTCAGGTTGGAATGGGAAGGAGTTGGATATCACATTTCATGTTATAGGAAGGGTCTCAGGATTGGAATGGGAAGGACTTGGATATCATATCTCATGCTATAGGAAGGGTCTCAGGATTTGAATGGGAAGGATTTGGATATCACATCTCATGCTATAGGGAGTGTCTCAGGATTGGAATGGGAAGGACTTGGATATCACATCTCATGCTATAGATAGGCTCTTAGGTTTGGAACGGGAAGGAGTTGGATATCACATCTCATGTTATAGGAAGGGTCTCAGGTTTGGTATAAACATTGAGATATCACATCTCTGCTATCGGAAGTGTCTCAGGATTGGAATGGGAAGGAGTTGGATATCCCCTCTCATGTTATAGGACGGGTCTCAGGTTTGGTATTAGAAGCATTGAGATATCACATCTCATGCTATAGGAAGGGTCTCAGGATTGGAATGGAAAGGAGTTTGATATCACATCTCATGCCATAGTATGGGTCTCAGGTTTGGTAGAAGCATTGGGATATCACATCTCATGCTATCGGAAGGGTATCAGTATTGGATTTGGAAGAAGTTGGATATCCCATCTCATGCTATAGGAAGGGTCTCAGGTTGGAATGGGAAGGAGTTGGATATCACATTTCATGTTATAGGAAGGGTCTCAGGATTGGAATGGGAAGGACTTGGATATCATATCTCATGCTATAGGACGGGTCTCAGGTTTGTTATTAGAATCATTGAGATATCATATTGCATGCTGTAGGAAGGGTCTAAGGATTGGAATGGGAAGGACTTGGATATCACATCTCATGCTATAGATAGGCTCTTAGGTTTGGAAAGGGAAGGAGTTGGATATCACATTTCATGTTAGAGGAAGGATCTCAGGTTTGGTATTAGAAGCATTGAGATATCACATCTCATGCTATAGGAAGGGTCTCAGGATTGGAATGGGAAGTAGTTGGATATCACATCTCATGCTATAGGAAGGGTCTCAGGATTGGAATGGAAGGAGTTGGATATCACATCTCATGTTATAGGAAGGATCTCAGGTTTGGTATTAGAAGCATTGAGACATCACATCTCATGCTATAGGAAGGGTCTCAGGGTTGGAATGGGAAGGAGTTGGATATCACATCTCATCCAATAGGAAGGGTCTCAGGTTTGGAATGGGAAGGAAATGGATATCACATCTCATGTTATAGGAAGGATCTCAGGTTTGGTATTAGAAGCATTGAGATATCACATCTCATGCTATAGGAAGGGTCTCAGGTTTGGTAGAAGCATTAAGATATCACGTCTCTGCTATCGGAAGGGTCTCAGGATTGGATTGGGAAGGAGTTGGATATCCCTTCTCATGCTAAAGGAAGGGTCTCAGGTTTGGTAGAAGCATTAAGATATCACGTCTCTGCTATCGGAAGGGTCTCAGGATTGGATTGGGAAGGAGTTGGATATCCCTTCTCATGCTATAGGAAGGGTCTCAGGATTTGAATGGCAAGGAGTTGGATATCACATCTCATGCCATAGGAAGGGTCTCAGGTTTGGTATAAGCATTGAGATATCACATCTCTGCTATCGGAAGGGTCTCAGGATTGGAATGGGAAGGAGTTGGATATTCCCATCTCATGTTATAGGAAGGGTCTCAGGTTTGGTATTAGAAGCATTGAGATATCACATCTCATGCTATAGGAAGGGTCTCAGGATTGGAATGGGAAGGACTTGGATATCACATCTCATGCTATAGGGAGGGTCTCAAGTTTGATATTAGAAGCTTTGAGATATCACATCTCATGATATCGGAAGGGTCTCAGGATTGGAATGGGAAGGAGTTGGATATCACATCTCATGATAAAGGAAGGGTCTAAGGTTTGGAAGGGGAAGGATTTGGATATCACATCTCATGTTATTTTACGGGTCTCAGGTTTGGTATTAGAAGCATTGAGATATCAAGTCTCAGAGTATAGGAAGGGTCTCAGAATTGGAATGGGAAGGAGTTGGATATCACATCTCAAGCTATAGGAAGGGTCTCAGGATTGGAATGGGAAGGACTTGGATATCACATCTCATGCTATAGGAAGGCTCTCAGGTTTGGAAGGGGAAAGAGTTGGATATCACATTTCATGTTAGAGGTCTCAGGTTTGGTATTAGAGGCATTGAGATATCACATCTCATGCTATCAGAAGGGTCTCAGGAATGGAATGGGAAGGAGTTGGATATCACATCTCATGCTAAAGGGAGGGTCTCAGGTTTGGAAGGGGAAGGATTTGGATATCACATCTCATGTTATAGGAAGGATCTCAGGTTTGGTATTAGAAGCATTGAGATATCACATCTCATGCTATCGGAAGGATCTCAGGTTTGGTATTAGAAGCATTGAGATATCACATCTCATGCTATCAGAAGGGTCTCAGGATTGGAATGGGAAGGAGTTGGATATCACATCTCATGCTAAAGGGAGGGTCTCAGGTTTGGAAGGGGAAGGATTTGGATATCACATCTCATGTTATCGGAAGGATCTCACGTTTGGTATTAGAAGTATTGAGATATCATATCTCATGGTATAGGAAGGGTCTCAGGTTTGGTATAAGCATTGAGATATCACATCTCTGCTATCGGAAGTGTCTCAGGATTGGAATGGGAAGGAGTTGGATATCCCATCTCATGTTATAGGACGGGTCTCAGGTTTGTTATTAGAATCATTGAGATATCATATTGCATGCTGTAGGAAGGGTCTAAGGGTTGGAATGGGAAGGACTTGGATATCACATCTCATGCTATAGATAGGCTCTTAGGTTTGGAAAGGGAAGGAGTTGGATATCACATTTCATGTTAGAGGAAGGATCTCAGGTTTGGTATTAGAAGCATTGAGATATCACATCTCATGCTATAGGAAGGGTCTCAGGATTGGAATGGGAAGTAGTTGGATATCACATCTCATGCTATAGGAAGGGTCTCAGGTTTGGTATAAGCATTGAGATATCACATCTAATGCTATAGGACGGGTCTCAGGATTGGAATGGAAGGAGTTGGATATCACATCTCATGTTATAGGAAGGATCTCAGGTTTGGTATTAGAAGCATTGAGACATCACATCTCATGCTATAGGAAGGGTCTCAGGGTTGGAATGGGAAGGACTTGGATATCACATCTCATGCTATAGGAAGGGTCTCAGGATTGGAATGGGAAGTAGTTGGATATCACATCTCATGCTATAGGAAGGGTCTCAGGTTTGGTATAAGCATTGAGATATCACATCTCATGCTATAGGACGGGTCTCAGGATTGGAATGGAAGGAGTTGGATATCACATCTCATGTTATAGGAAGGATCTCAGGTTTGGTATTAGAAGCATTGAGACATCAGATCTCATGCTATAGGAAGGGTCTCAGGGTTGGAATGGGAAGGAGTTGGATATCACATCTCATCCAATAGGAAGGGTCTCAGGTTTGGAATGGGAAGGAATTGGATATCACATCTCATGTTATAGGAAGGATCTCAGGTTTGGTATTAGAAGCATTGAGAGATCACATCTCATGCTATAGGAAGGGTCTCAGGATTGGAATGTGAAGGATTTGGATATCACATCTCATGCTAAAGGAAGGGTCTCAGGTTTGGTAGAAGCATTGAGATATCACGTCTCTGCTATCGGAAGGGTCTCAGGATTGGATTGGGAAGGAGTTGGATATCCCTTCTCATGCTATAGGAAGGGTCTCAGGATTTGAATGGCAAGGAGTTGGATATCACATCTCATGCCATAGGAAGGGTCTCAGGTTTGGTATAAGCATTGAGATATCACATCTCTGCTATCGGAAGGGTCTCAGGTTTGGAATGGGAAGGAGTTGGATATTCCCATCTCATGTTATAGGAAGGGTCTCAGGTTTGGTATTAGAAGCATTGAGATATCACATCTCATGCTATAGGAAGGGTCTCAGGATTGGAATGGGAAGGACTTGGATATCACATCTCATGCTATAGGGAGGGTCTCAAGTTTGATATTAGAAGCTTTGAGATATCACATCTCATGATATCGGAAGGGTCTCAGGATTGGAATGGGAAGGAGTTGGATATCACATCTCATGATAAAGGAAGGGTCTAAGGTTTGGAAGGGGAAGGATTTGGATATCACATCTCATGTTATATTACGGGTCTCAGGTTTGGTATTAGAAGCATTGAGATATCAAGTCTCAGAGTATAGGAAGGGTCTCAGAATTGGAATGGGAAGGAGTTGGATATCACATCTCAAGCTATAGGAAGGGTCTCAGGATTGGAATGGGAAGGACTTGGATATCACATCTCATGCTATAGGAAGGCTCTCAGGTTTGGAAGGGGAAAGAGTTGGATATCACATTTCATGTTAGAGGTAGGAGCTCAGGTTTGGTATTAGAGGCATTGAGATATCACATCTCATGCTATCAGAAGGGTCTCAGGAATGGAATGGGAAGGAGTTGGATATCACATCTCATGCTAAAGGGAGGGTCTCAGGTTTGGAAGGGGAAGGATTTGGATATCACATCTCATGTTATAGGAAGGATCTCAGGTTTAGTATTAGAAGCATTGAGATATCACATCTCATGCTATCGGAAGGATCTCAGGTTTGGTATTAGAAGCATTGAGATATCACCTCTCATGCTATCAGAAGGGTCTCAGGATTGGAATGGGAAGGAGTTGGATATCACATCTCATGCTAAAGGGAGGGTCTCAGGTTTGGAAGGGGAAGGATTTGGATATCACATCTCATGTTATCGGAAGGATCTCACGTTTGGTATTAGAAGTATTGAGATATCATATCTCATGCTATAGGAAGGGTCTCAGGATTGGAATGGGAAAGAGTTGGATATCACATCTCATGCTATAGGGAGTGTCTCAGGATTGGAATGGGAAGGACTTAGATATCACATATCATGCTATAGGGAGGGTCTCAGTTTTGATATTAGAAGCATTGAGATATCACATCTCATGCTATCGGAAGTGTCTCAGGATTGGAATGGGAAGGAGCTGGATATCACATCTCATGCTAAAGGAAGGGTCTCAGGTTTGGAACGGGAAGGATTTGGATATCACATCTCATGTTATAGGAAGGGTCTCAGGTTTGGTATAAGCATTGAGATATCACATCTCTGCTATCGGAAGTGTCTCAGGATTGGAATGGGAAGGAGTTGGATATCCCATCTCATGTTATAGGACGGGTCTCAGGTTTGTTATTAGAATCATTGAGATATCATATTGCATGCTGTAGGAAGGGTCTAAGGGTTGGAATGGGAAGGACTTGGATATCACATCTCATGCTATAGATATGCTCTTAGGTTTGGAAAGGGAAGGAGTTGGATATCACATTTCATGTTAGAGGAAGGATCTCAGGTTTGGTATTAGAAGCATTGAGATATCACATCTCATGCTATAGGAAGGGTCTCAGGGTTGGAATGGGAAGGAGTTGGATATCACCTCTCATCCAATAGGAAGGGTCTCAGGTTTGGAATGGGAAGGGATTGGATATCACATCTTATGTTATAGGAAGGATCTCAGGTTTGGTATTAGAAGCATTGAGATATCACATCTCATGCTATAGGAAGGGTCTCAGGATTGGAATGTGAAGGATTTGGATATCACATCTCATGCTAAAGGAAGGGTCTCAGGTTTGGTAGAAGCATTGAGATATCACGTCTCTGCTATCGGAAGGGTCTCAGGATTGGATTGGGCAGGAGTTGGATATCCCTTCTCATGCTATAGGAAGGGTCTCAGGATTTGAATGGCAAGGAGTTGGATATCACATCTCATGCCATAGGAAGGGTCTCAGGTTTGGTATAAGCATTGAGATATCACATCTCTGCTATCGGAAGGGTCTCAGGATTGGATTGGGAAGGAGTTGGATATCCCTTCTCATGCTATAGGAAGTGTCTCAGGTTGGAATGGGAAGGAGTTGGATATCACATCTCATGTTATAGGAAGGGTCTCAGGATTGGAATGGGAAGGATTTGGATATCACATCTCTTGCTATAGGAAGGGTCTCAGGATTGGAATGGGTAGGAGTTGGATATTACTTTCTTGCTATAGGAAGGGTCTCATGTTTGGAATGGGAAGGAGTTGGATATCACATATGCTATAGTTAGTGTCTCAGGTTTGGAACGGGAAGGAGTTGGATATCACATCTCATGTTATAGGAAGGGTCTCAGGTTTGGTATAAGCATTGAGATATCACATCTCTGCTATCGGAAGCGGCTCAGGATTGGAATGGGAAGGAGTTGGATATCCCATCTCATGCTTTAGGGAGTGTCTCAGGATTGGAATGGGAAGGACTGAGATATCACATATCATGCTATAGGGAGGGTCTCAGTTTTGATATTAGAAGCATTGAAATATCACATCTCATGCTATCGGAAGTGTCTCAGGATTGGAATGGGAAGGAGCTGGATATCACATCTCATGCTAAAGGAAGGGTCTCAGGTTTGGAACGGGAAGGATTTGGATATCACATCTCATGCTAAAGGAAGGGTCTCAGGTTTGGAACGGGAAGGATTTGGATATCACATCTCATGTTATAGGAAGGGTCTCAGGTTTGGTATAAGCATTGAGATATCACATCTCTGCTATCGGAAGTGTCTCAGGATTGGAATGGGAAGGAGTTGGATATCCCATCTCATGTTATAGGACGGGTCTCAGGTTTGTTATTAGAATCATTGAGATATCATATTGCATGCTGTAGGAAGGGTCTAAGGGTTGGAATGGGAAGGACTTGGATATCACATCTCATGCTATAGATAGGCTCTTAGGTTTGGGAAGCGAAGGAGTTGGATATCACATTTCATGTTAGAGGAAGGATCTCAGGTTTGTTATTAGAAGCATTGAGATATCACATCTCATGCTATAGGAAGGGTCTCAGGATTGGAATGGGAAGTAGTTGGATATCACATCTCATGCTATAGGAAGGGTTTCAGGTTTGGTATAAGCATTGAGATATCACATCTCATGCTATAGGACGGGTCTCAGGATTGGAATGGAAGGAGTTGGATATCACATCTCATGTTATAGGAAGGATCTCAGGTTTGGTATTAGAAGCATTGAGACATCACATCTCATGCTATAGGAAGGGTCTCAGGGTTGGAATGGGAAGGAGTTGGATATCACATCTCATCCAATAGGAAGGGTCTCAGGTTTGGAATGGGAAGGAATTGGATATCACATCTCATGTTATAGGAAGGATCTCAGGTTTGGTATTAGAAGCATTGAGATATCACATCTCATGCTATAGGAAGGGTCTCAGGATTGGAATGTGAAGGATTTGGATATCACATCTCATGCTAAAGGAAGGGTCTCAGGTTTGGTAGAAGCATTGAGATATCACGTCTCTGCTATCGGAAGGGTCTCAGGATTGGATTGGGAAGGAGTTGGATATCCCTTCTCATGCTATAGGAAGGGTCTCAGGATTTGAATGGCAAGGAATTGGATATCACATCTCATGCCATAGGAAGGGTCTCAGGTTTGGTACAAGCATTGAGATATCACATCTCTGCTATCGGAAGGGTCTCAGGATTGGATTGGGAAGGAGTTGGATATCCCTTCTCATGCTATAGGAAGTGTCTCAGGTTGGAATGGGAAGGAGTTGGATATCACACCTCAAGCTATAGGAAGGGTCTCAGGATTGGAATGGGAAGGAGTTTGATATCACATCTCATGCCATAGTATGGGTCTCAGGTTTGGTAGAAGCAGAGGGATATCACATCTCATGCTATCGGAAGGGTATCAGTATTGGATTTGGAAGAAGTTGGATATCCCATCTCATGCTATAGGAAGGGTCTCAGGTTGGAATGGGAAGGAGTTGGATATCACATTTCATGTTATAGGAAGGGTCTCAGGATTGGAATGGGAAGGACTTGGATATCATATCTCATGCTATAGGACGGGTCTCAGGTTTGTTATTAGAATCATTGAGATATCATATTGCATGCTGTAGGAAGGGTCTAAGGATTGGAATGGGAAGGACTTGGATATCTCATCTCATGCTATAGATAGGCTCTTAGGTTTGGAAAGGGAAGGAGTTGGATATCACATTTCATGTTAGAGGAAGGATCTCAGGTTTGGTATTAGAAGCATTGAGATATCACATCTCATGCTATAGGAAGGGTCTCAGGATTGGAATGGGAAGTAGTTGGATATCACATCTCATGCTATAGGAAGGGTCTCAGGTTTGGTATAAGCATTGAGATATCACATCTCATGCTATAGGACGGGTCTCAGGATTGGAATGGAAGGAGTTGGATATCACATCTCATGTTATAGGAAGGATCTCAGGTTTGGTATTAGAAGCATTGAGACATCACATCTCATGCTATAGGAAGGGTCTCAGGGTTGGAATGGGAAGGAGTTGGATATCACATCTCATCCAATAGGAAGGGTCTCAGGTTTGGAATGGGAAGGAATTGGATATCACATCTCATGTTATAGGAAGGATCTCAGGTTTGGTATTAGAAGCATTGAGATATCACATCTCATGCTATAGGAAGGGTCTCAGGATTGGAATGTGAAGGATTTGGATATCACATCTCATGCTAAAGGAAGGGTCTCAGGTTTGGTAGAAGCATTGAGATATCACGTCTCTGCTATCGGAAGGGTCTCAGGATTGGATTGGGAAGGAGTTGGATATCCCTTCTCATGCTATAGGAAGGGTCTCGGGATTTGAATGGCAAGGAGTTGGATATCACATCTCATGCCATAGGAAGGGTCTCAGGTTTGGTATAAGCATTGAGATATCACATCTCTGCTATCGGAAGGGTCTCAGGATTGGAATGGGAAGGAGTTGGATATTCCCATCTCATGTTAAAGGAAGGGTCTCAGGTTTGGTATTAGAAGCATTGAGATATCACATCTCATGCTATAGGAAGGGTCTCAGGATTGGAATGGGAAGGACTTGGATATCACATCTCATGCTATAGGGAGGGTCTCAAGTTTGATATTAGAAGCTTTGAGATATCACATCTCATGATATCGGAAGGGTCTCAGGATTGGAATGGGAAGGAGTTGGATATCACATCTCATGATAAAGGAAGGGTCTAAGGTTTGGAAGGGGAAGGATTTGGATATCACAATTCATGTTATATTACGGGTCTCAGGTTTGGTATTAGAAGCATTGAGATATCAAGTCTCAGAGTATAGGAAGGGTCTCAGAATTGGAATGGGAAGGAGTTGGATATCACATCTCAAGCTATAGGAAGGGTCTCAGGATTGGAATGGGAAGGACTTGGATATCACATCTCATGCTATAGGAAGGCTCTCAGGTTTGGAAGGGGAAAGAGCTGGATATCACATTTTATGTTAGAGGTAGGATCTCAGGTTTGGTATTAGAGGCATTGAGATATCACATCTCATGCTATCAGAAGGGTCTCAGGATTGGAATGGGAAGGAGTTGGATATCACATCTCATGCTAAAGGGAGGGTCTCAGGTTTGGAAGGGGAAGGATTTGGATATCACATCTCATGTTATAGGAAGGATCTCAGGTTTGGTATTAGAAGCATTGAGATATCACATCTCATGCTATCGGAAGGATCTCAGGTTTGGTATTAGAAGCATTGAGATATCACATCTCATGCTATCAGAAGGGTCTCAGGATTGGAATGGGAAGGAGTTGGATATCACATCTCATGCTAAAGGGAGGGTCTCAGGTTTGGAAGGGGAAGGATTTGGATATCACATCTCATGTTATCGGAAGGATCTCACGTTTGGTATTAGAAGTATTGAGATATCATATCTCATGCAATATGAAGGGTCTCAGGATTGGAATGGGAAAGAGTTGGATATCACATCTCATGCTTTAGGGAGTGTCTCAGGATTGGAATGGGAAGGACTTAGATATCACATATCATGCTATAGGGAGGGTCTCAGTTTTGATATTAGAAGCATTGAAATATCACATCTCATGCTATCGGAAGTGTCTCAGGATTGGAATGGGAAGGAGCTGGATATCACATCTCATGCTAAAGGAAGGGTCTCAGGTTTGGAACGGGAAGGATTTGGATATCACATCTCATGCTAAAGGAAGGGTCTCAGGTTTGGAATGGGAAGGATTTGGATATCACATCTCATGTTATAGGAAGGGTCTCAGGTTTGGTATAAGCATTGAGATATCACATCTCTGCTATCGGAAGTGTCTCAGGATTGGAATGGGAAGGAGTTGGATATCCCATCTCATGTTATAGGACGGGTCTCAGGTTTGTTATTAGAATCATTGAGATATCATATTGCATGCTGTAGGAAGGGTCTAAGGGTTGGAATGGGAAGGACTTGGATATCACATCTCATGCTATAGATAGGCTCTTAGGTTTGGAAAGGGAAGGAGTTGGATATCACATTTCATGTTAGAGGAAGGATCTCAGGTTTGTTATTAGAAGCATTGAGATATCACATCTCATGCTATAGGAAGGGTCTCAGGATTGGAATGGGAAGTAGTTGGATATCACATCTCATGCTATAGGAAGGGTCTCAGGTTTGATATAAGCATTGAGATATCACATCTCATGCTATAGGACGGGTCTCAGGATTGGAATGGAAGGAGTTGGATATCACATCTCATGTTATAGGAAGGATCTCAGGTTTGGTATTAGAAGCATTGAGACATCACATCTCATGCTATAGGAAGGGTCTCAGGGTTGGAATGGGAAGGAGTTGGATATCACATCTCATCCAATAGGAAGGGTCTCAGGTTTGGAATGGGAAGGAATTGGATATCACATCTCATGTTATAGGAAGGATCTCAGGTTTGGTATTAGAAGCATTGAGATATCACATCTCATGCTATAGGAAGGGTCTCAGGATTGGAATGTGAAGGATTTGGATATCACATCTCATGCTAAAGGAAGGGTCTCAGGTTTGGTAGAAGCATTGTGATATCACGTCTCTGCTATCGGAAGGGTCTCAGGATTGGATTGGGAAGGAGTTGGATATCCCTTCTCATGTTATAGGAAGGGTCTCAGGATTTGAATGGCAAGGAATTGGATATCACATCTCATGCCATAGGAAGGGTCTCAGGTTTGGTATAAGCATTGAAATATCACATCTCTGCTATCGGAAGGGTCTCAGGATTGGATTGGGAAGGAGTTGGATATCCCTTCTCATGCTATAGGAAGTGTCTCAGGTTGGAATGGGAAGGAGTTGGATATCACACCTCAAGCTATAGGAAGGGTCTCAGGATTGGAATGGGAAGGAGTTTGATATCACATCTCATGCCATAGTATGGGTCTCAGGTTTGGTAGAAGCAGAGGGATATCACATCTCATGCTATCGGAAGGGTATCAGTATTGGATTTGGAAGAAGTTGGATATCCCATCTCATGCTATAGGAAGGGTCTCAGGTTGGAATGGGAAGGAGTTGGATATCACATTTCATGTTATAGGAAGGGTCTCAGGATTGGAATGGGAAGGACTTGGATATCATATCTCATGCTATAGGACGGGTCTCAGGTTTGTTATTAGAATCATTGAGATATCATATTGGATGCTGTAGGAAGGGTCTAAGGATTGGAATGGGAAGGACTTGGATATCACATCTCATGCTATAGATAGGCTCTTAGGTTTGGAAAGGGAAGGAGTTGGATATCACATTTCATGTTAGAGGAAGGATCTCAGGTTTGGTATTAGAAGCATTGAGATATCACATCTCATGCTATAGGAAGGGTCTCAGGATTGGAATGGGAAGTAGTTGGATATCACATCTCATGCTATAGGAAGGGTCTCAGGTTTGGTATAAGCATTGAGATATCACATCTCATGCTATAGGACGGGTCTCAGGATTGGAATGGAAGGAGTTGGATATCACATCTCATGTTATAGGAAGGATCTCAGGTTTGGTATTAGAAGCATTGAGACATCACATCTCATGCTATAGGAAGGGTCTCAGGGTTGGAATGGGAAGGAGTTGGATATCACAACTCATCCAATAGGAAGGGTCTCAGGTTTGGAATGGGAAGGAATTGGATATCACATCTCATGTTATAGGAAGGATCTCAGGTTTGGTATTAGAAGCATTGAGATATCACATCTCATGCTATAGGAAGGGTCTCAGGATTGGAATGTGAAGGATTTGGATATCACATCTCATGCTAAAGGAAGGGTCTCAGGTTTGGTAGAAGCATTGAGATATCACGTCTCTGCTATCGGAAGGGTCTCAGGATTGGATTGGGAAGGAGTTGGATATCCCTTCTCATGCTATAGGAAGGGTCTCGGGATTTGAATGGCAAGGAGTTGGATATCACATCTCATGCCATAGGAAGGGTCTCAGGTTTGGTATAAGCATTGAGATATCACATCTCTGCTATCGGAAGGGTCTCAGGATTGGAATGGGAAGGAGTTGGATATTCCCATCTCATGTTATAGGAAGGGTCTCAGGTTTGGTATTAGAAGCATTGAGATATCACATCTCATGCTATAGGAAGGGTCTCAGGATTGGAATGGGAAGGACTTGGATATCACATCTCATGCTATAGGGAGGGTCTCAAGTTTGATATTAGAAGCTTTGAGATATCACATCTCATGATATCGGAAGGGTCTCAGGATTGGAATGGGAAGGAGTTGGATATCACATCTCATGATAAAGGAAGGGTCTAAGGTTTGGAAGGGGAAGGATTTGGATATCACAATTCATGTTATATTACGGGTCTCAGGTTTGGTATTAGAAGCATTGAGATATCAAGTCTCAGAGTATAGGAAGGGTCTCAGAATTGGAATGGGAAGGAGTTGGATATCACATCTCAAGCTATAGGAAGGGTCTCAGGATTGGAATGGGAAGGACTTGGATATCACATCTCATGCTATAGGAAGGCTCTCAGGTTTGGAAGGGGAAAGAGCTGGATATCACATTTCATGTTAGAGGTAGGATCTCAGGTTTGGTATTAGAGGCATTGAGATATCACATCTCATGCTATCAGAAGGGTCTCAGGAATGGAATGGGAAGGAGTTGGATATCACATCTCATGCTAAAGGGAGGGTCTCAGGTTTGGAAGGGGAAGGATTTGGATATCACATCTCATGTTATAGGAAGGATCTCAGGTTTGGTATTAGAGGCATTGAGATATCACATCTCATGCTATCGGAAGGATCTCAGGTTTGGTATTAGAAGCATTGAGATATCACATCTCATGCTATCAGAAGGGTCTCAGGATTGGAATGGGAAGGAGTTGGATATCACATCTCATGCTAAAGGGAGGGTCTCAGGTTTGGAAGGGGAAGGATTTGGATATCACATCTCATGTTATCGGAAGGATCTCACGTTTGGTATTAGAAGTATTGAGATATCATATCTCATGCTATATGAAGGGTCTCAAGATTGGAATGGGAAAGAGTTGGATATCACATCTCATGCTTTAGGGAGTGTCTCAGGATTGGAATGGGAAGGACTTAGATATCACATATCATGCTATAGGGAGGGTCTCAGTTTTGATATTAGAAGCATTGAAATATCACATCTCATGCTATCGGAAGTGTCTCAGGATTGGAATGGGAAGGAGCTGGATATCACATCTCATGCTAAAGGAAGGGTCTCAGGTTTGGAACGGGAAGGATTTGGATATCACATCTCATGCTAAAGGAAGGGTCTCAGGTTTGGAATCGGAAGGATTTGGATATCACATCTCATGTTATAGGAAGGGTCTCAGGTTTGGTATAAGCATTGAGATATCACATCTCTGCTATCGGAAGTGTCTCAGGATTGGAATGGGAAGGAGTTGGATATCCCATCTCATCTTATAGGACGGGTCTCAGGTTTGTTATTAGAATCATTGAGATATCATATTGCATGCTGTAGGAAGGGTCTAAGGGTTGGAATGGGAAGGACTTGGATATCACATCTCATGCTATAGATAGGCTCTTAGGTTTGGAAAGGGAAGGAGTTGGATATCACATTTCATGTTAGAGGAAGGATCTCAGGTTTGTTATTAGAAGCATTGAGATATCACATCTCATGCTATAGGAAGGGTCTCAGGATTGGAATGGGAAGTAGTTGGATATCACATCTCATGCTATAGGAAGGGTCTCAGGTTTGATATAAGCATTGAGATATCACATCTCATGCTATAGGACGGGTCTCAGGATTGGAATGGAAGGAGTTGGATATCACATCTCATGTTATAGGAAATATCTCAGGTTTGGTATTAGAAGCATTGAGACATCACATCTCATGCTATAGGAAGGGTCTCAGGGTTGGAATGGGAAGGAGTTGGATATCACATCTCATCCAATAGGAAGGGTCTCAGGTTTGGAATGGGAAGGAATTGGATATCACATCTCATGTTATAGGAAGGATCTCAGGTTTGGTATTAGAAGCATTGAGATATCACATCTCATGCTATAGGAAGGGTCTCAGGATTGGAATGTGAAGGATTTGGATATCACATCTCATGCTAAAGGAAGGGTCTCAGGTTTGGTAGAAGCATTGAGATATCACGTCTCTGCTATCGGAAGGGTCTCAGGATTGGATTGGGAAGGAGTTGGATATCCCTTCTCATGCTATAGGAAGGGTCTCGGGATTTGAATGGCAAGGAGTTGGATATCACATCTCATGCCATAGGAAGGGTCTCAGGTTTGGTATAAGCATTGAGATATCACATCTCTGCTATCGGAAGGGTCTCAGGATTGGAATGGGAAGGAGTTGGATATTCCCATCTCATGTTATAGGAAGGGTCTCAGGTTTGGTATTAGAAGCATTGAGATATCACATCTCATGCTATAGGAAGGGTCTCAGGATTGGAATGGGAAGGACTTGGATATCACATCTCATGCTATAGGGAGGGTCTCAAGTTTGATATTAGAAGCTTTGAGATATCACATCTCATGATATCGGAAGGGTCTCAGGATTGGAATGGGAAGGAGTTGGATATCACATCTCATGATAAAGGAAGGGTCTAAGGTTTGGAAGGGGAAGGATTTGGATATCACAATTCATGTTATATTACGGGTCTCAGGTTTGGTATTAGAAGCATTGAGATATCAAGTCTCAGAGTATAGGAAGGGTCTCAGAATTGGAATGGGAAGGAGTTGGATATCACATCTCAAGCTATAGGAAGGGTCTCAGGATTGGAATGGGAAGGACTTGGATATCACATCTCATGCTATAGGAAGGCTCTCAGGTTTGGAAGGGGAAAGAGCTGGATATCACATTTCATGTTAGAGGTAGGATCTCAGGTTTGGTATTAGAGGCATTGAGATATCACATCTCATGCTATCAGAAGGGTCTCAGGAATGGAATGGGAAGGAGTTGGATATCACATCTCATGCTAAAGGGAGGGTCTCAGGTTTGGAAGGGGAAGGATTTGGATATCACATCTCATGTTATAGGAAGGATCTCAGGTTTGGTATTAGAAGCATTGAGATATCACATCTCATGCTATCGGAAGGATCTCAGGTTTGGTATTAGAAGCATTGAGATATCACATCTCATGCTATCAGAAGGGTCTCAGGATTGGAATGGGAAGGAGTTGGATATCACATCTCATGCTAAAGGGAGGGTCTCAGGTTTGGAAGGGGAAGGATTTGGATATCACATCTCATGTTATCGGAAGGATCTCACGTTTGGTATTAGAAGTATTGAGATATCATATCTCATGCTATATGAAGGGTCTCAGGATTGGAATGGGAAAGAGTTGGATATCACATCTCATGCTTTAGGGAGTGTCTCAGGATTGGAATGGGAAGGACTTAGATATCACATATCATGCTATAGGGAGGGTCTCAGTTTTGATATTAGAAGCATTGAAATATCACATCTCATGCTATCGGAAGTGTCTCAGGATTGGAATGGGAAGGAGCTGGATATCACATCTCATGCTAAAGGAAGGGTCTCAGGTTTGGAACGGGAAGGATTTGGATATCACATCTCATGCTAAAGGAAGGGTCTCAGGTTTGGAATGGGAAGGATTTGGATATCACATCTCATGTTATAGGAAGGGTCTCAGGTTTGGTATAAGCATTGAGATATCACATCTCTGCTATCGGAAGTGTCTCAGGATTGGAATGGGAAGGAGTTGGATATCCCATCTCATGTTATAGGACGGGTCTCAGGTTTGTTATTAGAATCATTGAGATATCATATTGCATGCTGTAGGAAGGGTCTAAGGGTTGGAATGGGAAGGACTTGGATATCACATCTCATGCTATAGATAGGCTCTTAGGTTTGGAAAGGGAAGGAGTTGGATATCACATTTCATGTTAGAGGAAGGATCTCAGGTTTGTTATTAGAAGCATTGAGATATCACATCTCATGCTATAGGAAGGGTCTCAGGATTGGAATGGGAAGTAGTTGGATATCACATCTCATGCTATAGGAAGGGTCTCAGGTTTGATATAAGCATTGAGATATCACATCTCATGCTATAGGACGGGTCTCAGGATTGGAATGGAAGGAGTTGGATATCACATCTCATGTTCTAGGAAGGATCTCAGGTTTGGTATTAGAAGCATTGAGACATCACATCTCATGCTATAGGAAGGGTCTCAGGGTTGGAATGGGAAGGAGTTGGATATCACATCTCATCCAATAGGAAGGGTCTCAGGTTTGGAATGGGAAGGAATTGGATATCACATCTCATGTTATAGGAAGGATCTCAGCTTTGGTATTAGAAGCATTGAGATATCACATCTCATGCTATAGGAAGGGTCTCAGGATTGGAATGTGAAGGATTTGGATATCACATCTCATGCTAAAGGAAGGGTCTCAGGTTTGGTAGAAGCATTGAGATATCACGTCTCTGCTATCGGAAGGGTCTCAGGATTGGATTGGGAAGGAGTTGGATATCCCTTCTCATGCTATAGGAAGGGTCTCAGGATTTGAATGGCAAGGAGTTGGATATCACATCTCATGCCATAGGAAGGGTCTCAGGTTTGGTATAAGCATTGAGATATCACATCTCTGCTATCGGAAAGGTCTCAGGATTGGATTGGGAAGGAGTTGGATATCCCTTCTCATGCTATAGGAAGTGTCTCAGGTTGGAATGGGAAGGAGTTGGATATCACATCTCATGTTATAGGAAGGGTCTCAGGATTGGAATGGGAAGGATTTGGATATCACATCTCTTGCTATAGGAAGGGTCTCAGGATTGGAATGGGTAGGAGTTGGATATTACTTTCTTGCTATAGGAAGGGTCTCATGTTTGGAATGGGAAGGAGTTGGATATCACATATGCTATAGTTAGTGTCTCAGGTTTGGAACGGGAAGGAGTTGGATATCACATCTCATGTTATAGGAAGGGTCTCAAGTTTGGTATAAGCATTGAGATATCACATCTCTGCTATCGGAAGCGGCTCAGGATTGGAATGGGAAGGAGTTGGATATCCCATCTCATGTTATAGTAAGAGTCTCTGGTTTGGTATTAGAATCATTGAGATATCACATTGCATGCTGTAGGAAGGGTCTAAGGATTGGAATGGGATGGACTTGGATATCACATCTCATGCTATAGGTAGGCTCTCAGGTTTGGTATAAGCATTGAGATATCACATCTCATGCTATAGGAAGGGTCTCAGGATTGGAATGGGAAGGATTTGGATATCACATCTCATGCTATAGGAAGGGTCTCAGATTTGGTATAAGCATTGAGATATCACATCTCATGCTAAAGGAAGGGTCTCAGGATTGGAATGGGAAGGAGTTGTATATGACATCTCAGGCCATAGGAAGGGTCTCAGGTTTGGTATAAGCATTGAGATATCACATCTCTGCTATCGGAAGGGTCTCAGGATTGGAATGGGAAGGAGTTGGATATCCCATCTCATGTTATAGGAAGGGTCTCAGGTTTGGTATTAGAAGCATAGAGATATCACATCTCATGCTATAGGAAGGGTCTCAGGATTGGAATGGGAAGGACTTGGATGTCACATCTCATGCTATAGGGAGGGTCTCAAGTTTGATATTAGAAGCATTGAGATAACAAATCTCATGATATCGGAAGGGTCTCAGGATTGGAATGGGAAGGAGTTGGATACCACATCTCATGATAAAGGAAGGGTCTAAGGTTTGGAAGGGGAAGGATTTGGATATCACATCTCATGTTATAGGACGGGTCTCAGGTTTGGTATTAGAAGCATTGAGATATCAAGTCTCATGGTATAAGAAGGGTCTCAGAATTGGAATGGGAAGGAGTTGGATATCACACCTCAAGCTATAGGAAGGGTCTCAGGATTGGAATGGAAAGGAGTTTGATATCACATCTCATGCCATAGTATGGGTCTCAGGTTTGGTAGAAGCATTGGGATATCAAGTCTCATGGTATAAGAAGGGTCTCAGAATTGGAATGGGAAGGAGTTGGATATCACACCTCATGCTATCGGAAGGGTATCAGTATTGGATTTGGAAGAAGTTGGATATCCCATCTCATGCTATAGGAAGGGTCTCAGGTTGGAATGGGAAGGAGTTGGATATCACATTTCATGTTATAGGAAGGGTCTCAGGATTGGAATGGGAAGGACTTGGATATCATATCTCATGCTATAGGACGGGTCTCAGGTTTGTTATTAGAATCATTGAGATATCATATTGCATGCTGTAGGAAGGGTCTAAGGATTGGAATGGGAAGGACTTGGATATCACATCTCATGCTATAGATAGGCTCTTAGGTTTGGAAAGGGAAGGAGTTGGATATCACATTTCATGTTAGAGGAAGGATCTCAGGTTTGGTATTAGAAGCATTGAGATATCACATCTCATGCTATAGGAAGGGTCTCAGGATTGGAATGGGAAGTAGTTGGATATCACATCCATGCTATAGGACGGGTCTCAGGATTGGAATGGAAGGAGTTGGATATCACATCTCATGTTATAGGAAGGATCTCAGGTTTGGTATTAGAAGCATTGAGACATCACATCTCATGCTATAGGAAGGGTCTCAGGGTTGGAATGGGAAGGAGTTGGATATCACATCTCATCCAATAGGAAGGGTCTCAGGTTTGGAATGGGAAGGAATTGGATATCACATCTCATGTTATAGGAAGGATCTCAGGTTTGGTATTAGAAGCATTGAGATATCACATCTCATGCTATAGGAAGGGTCTCAGGATTGGAATGTGAAGGATTTGGATATCACATCTCATGCTAAAGGAAGGGTCTCAGGTTTGGTAGAAGCATTGAGATATCACGTCTCTGCTATCGGAAGGGTCTCAGGATTGGATTGGGAAGGAGTTGGATATCCCTTCTCATGCTATAGGAAGGGTCTCAGGATTTGAATGGCAAGGAGTTGGATATCACATCTCATGCCATAGGAAGGGTCTCAGGTTTGGTATAAGCATTGAGATATCACATCTCTGCTATCGGAAGGGTCTCAGGATTGGAATGGGAAGGAGTTGGATATTCCCATCTCATGTTATAGGAAGGGTCTCAGGTTTGGTATTAGAAGCATTGAGATATCACATCTCATGCTATAGGAAGGGTCTCAGAATTGGAATGGGAAGGAGTTGGATATCACATCTCAAGCTATAGGAAGGGTCTCAGGATTGGAATGGGAAGGACCTGGATATCACATCTCATGCTATAGGAAGGCTCTCATGTTTGGAAGGGGAAAGAGTTGGATATCACATTTCATGTTAGAGGTAGGATCTCAGGTTTGGTGTTAGAGGCATTGAGATATCACATCTCATGCTATCAGAAGGGTCTCAGGAATGGAATGGGAAGGAGTTGGATATCACATCTCATGCTAAAGGGAGGGTCTCAGGTTTGGAAGGGGAAGGATTTGGATATCACATCTCATGGTATAGGAAGGATCTCAGGTTTGGTATTAGAAGCATTGAGATATCACATCTCATGCTATCGGAAGGATCTCAGGTTTGGTATTAGAAGCATTGAGATATCACATCTCATGCTATCAGAAGGGTCTCAGGATTGGAATGGGAAGGAGTTGGATACCACATCTCATGATAAAGGAAGGGTCTAAGGTTTGGAAGGAGAAGGATTTGGATATCACATCTCATGTTATAGGACGGGTCTCAGGTTTGGTATTAGAAGCATTGAGATATCAAGTCTCATGGTATAAGAAGGGTCTCAGAATTGGAATGGGAAGGAGTTGGATATCACACCTCAAGCTATAGGAAGGGTCTCAGGATTGGAATGGGAAGGAGTTTGATATCACATCTCATGCCATAGTATGGGTCTCAGGTTTGGTAGAAGCATTGGGATATCACATCTCATGCTATCGGAAGGGTATCAGTATTGGATTTGGAAGAAGTTGGATATCCCATCTCATGCTATAGGAAGGGTCTCAGGTTGGAATGGGAAGGAGTTGGATATCACATTTCATGTTATAGGAAGGGTCTCAGGATTGGAATGGGAAGGACTTGGATATCATATCTCATGCTATAGGACGGGTCTCAGGTTTGTTATTAGAATCATTGAGATATCATATTGCATGCTGTAGGAAGGGTCTAAGGATTGGAATGGGAAGGACTTGGATATCACATCTCATGGTATAGATAGGCTCTTAGGTTTGGAAAGGGAAGGAGTTGGATATCACATTTCATGTTAGAGGAAGGATCTCAGGTTTGGTATTAGAAGCATTGAGATATCACATCTCATGCTATAGGAAGGGTCTCAGGATTGGAATGGGAAGTAGTTGGATATCACATCTCATGCTATAGGAAGAGTCTCAGGTTTGGTATAAGCATTGAGATATCACATCTCATGCTATAGGACGGGTCTCAGGATTGGAATGGAAGGAGTTGGATATCACATCTCATGTTATAGGAAGGATCTCAGGTTTGGTATTAGAAGCATTGAGACATCACATCTCATGCTATAGGAAGGGTCTCAGGGTTGGAATGGGAAGGAGTTGGATATCACATCTCATCCAATAGGAAGGGTCTCAGGTTTGGAATGGGAAGGAATTGGATATCACATCTCATGTTATAGGAAGGATCTCAGGTTTGGTATTAGAAGCATTGAGATATCACATCTCATGCTATAGGAAGGGTCTCAGGATTGGAATGTGAAGGATTTGGATATCACATCTCATGCTAAAGGAAGGGTCTCAGGTTTGGTAGAAGCATTGAGATATCACGTCTCTGCTATCGGAAGGGTCTCAGGATTGGATTGGGAAGGAGTTGGATATCCCTTCTCATGCTATAGGAAGGGTCTCAGGATTTGAATGGCAAGGAGTTGGATATCACATCTCATGCCATAGGAAGGGTCTCAGGTTTGGTATAAGCATTGAGATATCACATCTCTGCTATCGGAAGGGTCTCAGGATTGGATTGGGAAGGAGTTGGATATCCCTTCTCATGCTATAGGAAGTGTCTCAGGTTGGAATGGGAAGGAGTTGGATATCACTTCTCATGTTATAGGAAGGGTCTCAGGATTGGAATGGGAAGGATTTGGATATCACATCTCTTGCTATAGGAAGGGTCTCAGGATTGGAATGGGTAGGAGTTGGATATTACTTTCTTGCTATAGGAAGGGTCTCATGTTTGGAATGGGAAGGAGTTGGATATCACATATGCTATAGTTAGTGTCTCAGGTTTGGAACGGGAAGGAGTTGGATATCACATCTCATGTTATAGGAAGGGTCTCAGGTTTGTTATAAGCATTGAGATATCACATCTCTGCTATCGGAAGCGGCTCAGGATTGGAATGGGAAGGAGTTGGATATCCCATCTCATGTTATAGTAAGAGTCTCTGGTTTGGTATTAGAATCATTGAGATATCACATTGCATGCTGTAGGAAGGGTCTAAGGATTGGAATGGGATGGACTTGGATATCACATCTCATGCTATAGGTAGGCTCTCAGGTTTGGTATAAGCATTGAGATATCACATCTCATGCTATAGGAAGGGTCTCAGGATTGGAATGGGAAGGATTTGGATATCACATCTCATGCTATAGGAAGGGTCTCAGATTTGGTATAAGCATTGAGATATCACATCTCATGCTAAAGGAAGGGTCTCAGGATTGGAATGGGAAGGAGTTGTATATGACATCTCAGGCCATAGGAAGGGTCTCAGGTTTGGTATAAGCATTGAGATATCACATCTCTGCTATCGGAAGGGTCTCAGGATTGGAATGGGAAGGAGTTGGATATCCCATCTCATGTTATAGGAAGGGTCTCAGGTTTGGTATTAGAAGCATAGAGATATCACATCTCATGCTATAGGAAGGGTCTCAGGATTGGAATGGGAAGGACTTGGATGTCACATCTCATGCTATAGGGAGGGTCTCGAGTTTGATATTTGAAGCATTGAGATAACAAATCTCATGATATCGGAAGGGTCTCAGGATTGGAATGGGAAGGAGTTGGATACCACATCTCATGATAAAGGAAGGGTCTAAGGTTTGGAAGGGGAAGGATTTGGATATCACATCTCATGTTATAGGACGGGTCTCAGGTTTGGTATTAGAAGCATTGAGATATCAAGTCTCATGGTATAAGAAGGGTCTCAGAATTGGAATGGGAAGGAGTTGGATATCACACCTCAAGCTATAGGAAGGGTCTCAGGATTGGAATGGAAAGGAGTTTGATATCACATCTCATGCCATAGTATGGGTCTCAGGTTTGGTAGAAGCATTGGGATATCAAGTCTCATGGTATAAGAAGGATCTCAGAATTGGAATGGGAAGGAGTTGGATATCACACCTCATGCTATCGGAAGGGTATCAGTATTGGATTTGGAAGAAGTTGGATATCCCATCTCATGCTATAGGAAGGGTCTCAGGTTGGAATGGGAAGGAGTTGGAGATCACATTTCATGTTATAGGAAGGGTCTCAGGATTGGAATGGGAAGGACTTGGATATCATATCTCATGCTATAGGACGGGTCTCAGGTTTGTTATTAGAATCATTGAGATATCATATTGCATGCTGTAGGAAGGGTCTAAGGATTGGAATGGGAAGGACTTGGATATCACATCGCATGCTATAGATAGGCTCTTAGGTTTGGAAAGGGAAGGAGTTGGATATCACATTTCATGTTAGAGGAAGGATCTCAGGTTTGGTATTAGAAGCATTGAGATATCACATCTCATGCTATAGGAAGGGTCTCAGGATTGGAATGGGAAGTAGTTGGATATCACATCTCATGCTATAGGACGGGTCTCAGGATTGGAATGGAAGGAGTTGGATATCACATCTCATGTTATAGGAAGGATCTCAGGTTTGGTATTAGAAGCATTGAGACATCACATCTCATGCTATAGGAAGGGTCTCAGGGTTGGAATGGGAAGGAGTTGGATATCACATCTCATCCAATAGGAAGGGTCTCAGGGTTGGAATGGGAAGGAATTGGATATCACATCTCATGTTATAGGAAGGATCTCAGGTTTGGTATTAGAAGCATTGAGATATCACATCTCATGCCATAGGAAGGGTCTCAGGATTGGAATGTGAAGGATTTGGATATCACATCTCATGCTAAAGGAAGGGTCTCAGGTTTGGTAGAAGCATTGAGATATCACGTCTCTGCTATCGAAAGGGTCTCAGGATTGGATTGGGAAGGAGTTGGATATCCCTTCTCATGCTATAGGAAGGGTCTCAGGATTTGAATGGCAAGGAGTTGGATATCACATCTCATGCCATAGGAAGGGTCTCAGGTTTGGTATAAGCATTGAGATATCACATCTCTGCTATCGGAAGGGTCTCAGGATTGGAATGGGAAGGAGTTGGATATTCCCATCTCATGTTATAGGAAGGGTCTCAGGTTTGGTATTAGAAGCATTGAGATATCACATCTCATGCTATAGGAAGGGTCTCAGGATTGGAATGGGAAGGACTTGGATATCACATCTCATGCTATAGGGAGGGTCTCAAGTTTGATATTAGAAGCTTAGAGATATCACATCTCATGATATCGGAAGGGTCTCAGGATTGGAATGGGAAGGAGTTGGATATCACATCTCATGATAAAGGAAGGGTCTAAGGTTTGGAAGGGGAAGGATTTGGATATCACATCTCATGTTATATTACGGGTCTCAGGTTTGGTATTAGAAGCATTGAGATATCAAGTCTCAGAGTATAGGAAGGGTCTCAGAATTGGAATGGGAAGGAGTTGGATATCACATCTCAAGCTATAGGAAGGGTCTCAGGATTGGAATGGGAAGGACCTGGATACCACATCTCATGTTATAGGAAGGCTCTCAGGTTTGGAAGGGGAAAGAGTTGGATATCACATTTCATGTTAGAGGTAGGATCTCAGGTTTGGTGTTAGAGGCATTGAGATATCACATCTCATGCTATCAGAAGGGTCTCAGGAATGGAATGGGAAGGAGTTGGATATCACATCTCATGCTAAAGGGAGGGTCTCAGGTTTGGAAGGGGAAGGATTTGGATATCACATCTCATGGTATAGGAAGGATCTCAGGTTTGGTATTAGAAGCATTGAGATATCACATCTCATGCTATCGGAAGGATCTCAGGTTTGGTATTAGAAGCATTGAGATATCACATCTCATGCTATCAGAAGGGTCTCAGGATTGGAATGGGAAGGAGTTGGATACCACATCTCATGATAAAGGAAGGGTCTAAGGTTTGGAAGGAGAAGGATTTGGATATCACATCTCATGTTATAGGACGGGTCTCAGGTTTGGTATTAGAAGCATTGAGATATCAAGTCTCATGGTATAAGAAGGGTCTCAGAATTGGAATGGGAAGGAGTTGGATATCACACCTCAAGCTATAGGAAGGGTCTCAGGATTGGAATGGAGTTTGATATCACATCTCATGCCATAGTATGGGTCTCAGGTTTGGTAGAAGCATTGGGATATCACATCTCATGCTATCGGAAGGGTATCAGTATTGGATTTGGAAGAAGTTGGATATCCCATCTCATGCTATAGGAAGGGTCTCAGGTTGGAATGGGAAGGAGTTGGATATCACATTTCATGTTATAGGAAGGGTCTCAGGATTGGAATGGGAAGGACTTGGATATCATATCTCATGCTATAGGACGGGTCTCAGGTTTGTTATTAGAATCATTGAGATATCATATTGCATGCTGTAGGAAGGGTCTAAGGATTGGAATGGGAAGGACTTGGATATCACATCTCATGGTATAGATAGGCTCTTAGGTTTGGAAAGGGAAGGAGTTGGATATCACATTTCATGTTAGAGGAAGGATCTCAGGTTTGGTATTAGAAGCATTGAGATATCACATCTCATGCTATAGGAAGGGTCGAGGATTGGAATGGGAAGTAGTTGGATATCACATCTCATGCTATAGGAAGAGTCTCAGGTTTGGTATAAGCATTGAGATATCACATCTCATGCTATAGGACGGGTCTCAGGATTGGAATGGAAGGAGTTGGATATCACATCTCATGTTATAGGAAGGATCTCAGGTTTGGTATTAGAAGCATTGAGACATCACATCTCATGCTATAGGAAGGGTCTCAGGGTTGGAATGGGAAGGAGTTGGATATCACATCTCATCCAATAGGAAGGGTCTCAGGTTTGGAATGGGAAGGAATTGGATATCACATCTCATGTTATAGGAAGGATCTCAGGTTTGGTATTAGAAGCATTGAGATATCACATCTCATGCTATAGGAAGGGTCTCAGGATTGGAATGTGAAGGATTTGGATATCACATCTCATGCTAAAGGAAGGGTCTCAAGTTTGATATTAGAAGCTTTGAGATATCACATCTCATGATATCGGAAGGGTCTCAGGATTGGAATGGGAAGGAGTTGGATATCACATCTCATGATAAAGGAAGGGTCTAAGGTTTGGAAGGGGAAGGATTTGGATATCACATCTCATGTTATATTACGGGTCTCAGGTTTGGTATTAGAAGCATTGAGATATCAAGTCTCAGAGTATAGGAAGGGTCTCAGAATTGGAATGGGAAGGAGTTGGATATCACATCTCAAGCTATAGGAAGGGTCTCAGGATTGGAATGGGAAGGACTTGGATATCACATCTCATGCTATAGGAAGGCCCTCAGGTTTGGAAGGGGAAAGAGTTGGATATCACATTTCATGTTAGAGGTAGGATCTCAGGTTTGGTATTAGAGGCATTGAGATATCACATCTCATGCTATCAGAAGGGTCTCAGGAATGGAATGGGAAGGAGTTGGATATCACATCTCATGCTAAAGGGAGGGTCTCAGGTTTGGAAGGGGAAGGATTTGGATATCACATCTCATGTTATAGGAAGGGTCTCAGGTTTGGTATTAGAAGCATTGAGATATCACATCTCATGCTATCGGAAGGATCTCAGGTTTGGTATTAGAAGCATTGAGATATCACATCTCATGCTATCAGAAGGGTCTCAGGATTGGAATGGGAAGGAGTTGGATATCACATCTCATGCTAAAGGGAGGGTCTCAGGTTTGGAAGGGGAAGGATTTGGATATCACATCTCATGTTATCGGAAGGATCTCACGTTTGGTATTAGAAGTATTGAGATATCATATCTCATGCTATAGGAAGGGTCTCAGGATTGGAATGGGAAAGAGTTGGATATCACATCTCATGCTATAGGGAGTGTCTCAGGATTGGAATGGGAAGGACTTAGATATCACATATCATGCTATAGGGGGGGTCTCAGTTTTGATATTAGAAGCATTGAGATATCACATCTCATGCTATCGGAAGTGTCTCAGGATTGGAATGGGAAGGAGCTGGATATCACATCTCATGCTAAAGGAAGGGTCTCAGGTTTGGAACGGGAAGGATTTGGATATCACATCTCATGTTATAGGAAGGGTCTCAGGTTTGGTATAAGCATTGAGATATCACATCTCTGCTATCGGAAGTGTCTCAGGATTGGAATGGGAAGGAGTTGGATATCCCATCTCATGTTATAGGACGGGTCTCAGGTTTGTTATTAGAATCATTGAGATATCATATTGCATGCTGTAGGAAGGGTCTAAGGGTTGGAATGGGAAGGACTTGGATATCACATCTCATGCTATAGATAGGCTCTTAGGTTTGGAAAGGGAAGGAGTTGGATATCACATTTCATGTTAGAGGAAGGATCTCAGGTTTGGTATTAGAAGCATTGAGATATCACATCTCATGCTATAGGAAGGGTCTCAGGATTGGAATGGGAACTAGTTGGATATCACATCTCATGCTATAGGAAGGGTCTCAGGTTTGGTATAAGCATTGAGATATCACATCTAATGCTATAGGACGGGTCTCAGGATTGGAATGGAAGGAGTTGGATATCACATCTCATGTTATAGGAAGGATCTCAGGTTTGGTATTAGAAGCATTGAGACATCACATCTCATGCTATAGGAAGGGTCTCAGGGTTGGAATGGGAAGGACTTGGATATCACATCTCATGCTATAGGAAGGGTCTCAGGATTGGAATGGGAAGTAGTTGGATATCACATCTCATGCTATAGGAAGGGTCTCAGGTTTGGTATAAGCATTGAGATATCACATCTCATGCTATAGGACGGGTCTCAGGATTGGAATGGAAGGAGTTGGATATCACATCTCATGTTATAGGAAGGATCTCAGGTTTGGTATTAGAAGCATTGAGACATCACATCTCATGCTATAGGAAGGGTCTCAGGGTTGGAATGGGAAGGAGTTGGATATCACATCTCATCCAATAGGAAGGGTCTCAGGTTTGGAATGGGAAGGAATTGGATATCACATCTCATGTTATAGGAAGGATCTCAGGTTTGGTATTAGAAGCATTGAGATATCACATCTCATGCTATAGGAAGGGTCTCAGGATTGGAATGTGAAGGATTTGGATATCACATCTCATGCTAAAGGAAGGGTCTCAGGTTTGGTAGAAGCATTGAGATATCACGTCTCTGCTATCGGAAGGGTCTCAGGATTGGAATGGGAAGGAGTTGGATATCCCTTCTCATGCTATAGGAAGGGTCTCAGGATTTGAATGGCAAGGAGTTGGATATCACATCTCATGCCATAGGAAGGGTCTCAGGTTTGGTATAAGCATTGAGATATCACATCTCTGCTATCGGAAGGGTCTCAGGATTGGAATGGGAAGGAGTTGGATATTCCCATCTCATGTTATAGGAAGGGTCTCAGGTTTGGTATTAGAAGCATTGAGATATCACATCTCATGCTATAGGAAGGGTCTCAGGATTGGAATGGGAAGGACTTGGATATCACATCTCATGCTATAGGGAGGGTCTCAAGTTTGATATTAGAAGCTTTGAGATATCACATCTCATGATATCGGAAGGGTCTCAGGATTGGAATGGGAAGGAGTTGGATATCACATCTCATGATAAAGGAAGGGTCTAAGGTTTGGAAGGGGAAGGATTTGGATATCACATCTCATGTTATATTACGGGTCTCAGGTTTGGTATTAGAAGCATTGAGATATCAAGTCTCAGAGTATAGGAAGGGTCTCAGAATTGGAATGGGAAGGAGTTGGATATCACATCTCAAGCTATAGGAAGGGTCTCAGGATTGGAATGGGAAGGACTTGGATATCACATCTCATGCTATAGGAAGGCTCTCAGGTTTGGAAGGGGAAAGAGTTGGATATCACATTTCATGTTAGAGGTAGGATCTCAGGTTTGGTATTAGAGGCATTGAGATATCACATCTCATGCTATCAGAAGGGTCTCAGGAATGGAATGGGAAGGAGTTGGATATCACATCTCATGCTAAAGGGAGGGTCTCAGGTTTGGAAGGGGAAGGATTTGGATATCACATCTCATGTTATAGGAAGGATCTCAGGTTTGGTATTAGAAGCATTGAAATATCACATCTCATGCTATCGGAAGGATCTCAGGTTTGGTATTAGAAGCATTGAGATATCACATCTCATGCTATCAGAAGGGTCTCAGGATTGGAATGTGAAGAAGTTGGATATCACATCTCATGCTAAAGGGAGGGTCTCAGGTTTGGAAGGGGAAGGATTTGGATATCACATCTCATGTTATCGGAAGGATCTCACGTTTGGTATTAGAAGTATTGAGATATCATATCTCATGCTATAGGAAGGGTCTCAGGATTGGAATGGGAAAGAGTTGGATATCACATCTCATGCTATAGGGAGTGTCTCAGGATTGGAATGGGAAGGACTTAGATATCACATATCATGCTATAGGGAGGGTCTCAGTTTTGATATTAGAAGCATTGAGATATCACATCTCATGCTATCGGAAGTGTCTCAGGATTATAATGGGAAGGAGCTGGATATCACATCTCATGCTAAAGGAAGGGTCTCAGGTTTGGAACGGGAAGGATTTGGATATCACATCACATGTTATAGGAAGGGTCTCAGGTTTGGTATAAGCATTGAGATATCACATCTCTGCTATCGGAAGTGTCTCAGGATTGGAATGGGAAGGAGTTGGATATCCCATCTCATATTATAGGACGGGTCTCAGGTTTGTTATTAGAATCATTGAGATATCATATTGCATGCTGTAGGAAGGGTCTAAGGGTTGGAATGGGAAGGACTTGGATATCACATCTCATGCTATAGATATGCTCTTAGGTTTGGAACAGGAAGGAGTTGGATATCACATTTCATGTTAGAGGAAGGATCTCAGGTTTGGTATTAGAAGCATTGAGATATCACATCTCATGCTATAGGAAGGGTCTCAGGATTGGAATGGGAAGTAGTTGGATATCACATCTCATCCTGAGACCCTTCCGATAGCAGCGACGTGATATCTCAATGCTTCTACCAAACCTGAGACCCTTCCTTTAGCATGAGATGTGATATCCAAATCCTTCCCATTCCAACCCTGAGACCCTTCCTATAGCATGAGATGTGATGTCTCAATGCGTCTAATACCAAACCTGAGATTCTTCCTATAACATGAGATGTGATATCCAACTCCTTCCATTCCAATCCTGAGACCCGTCCTATAGCATGAGATGTGATATAGGAAGGGTCTCAGGTTTGGTATAAGCATTGAGATATCACATCTAATGCTATAGGACGGGTCTCAGGATTGGAATGGAAGGAGTTGGATATCACATCTCATGTTATAGGAAGGATCTCAGGTTTGGTATTAGAAGCATTGAGACATCACATCTCATGCTATAGGAAGGGTCTCAGGGTTGGAATGGGAAGGAGTTGGATATCACCTCTCATCCAATAGGAAGGGTCTCAGGATTGGAATGGGAAGGAATTTGGATATCACATCTTATGTTATAGGAAGGATCTCAGGTTTGGTATTAGAAGCATTGAGATTTCACATCTCATGCTATAGGAAGGGTCTCAGGATTGGAATGTGAAGGATTTGGATATCACATCTCATGCTAAAGGAAGGGTCTCAGGTTTGGTAGAAGCATTGAGATATCACGTCTCTGCTATCGGAAGGGTCTCAGGATTGGATTGGGCAGGAGTTGGATATCCCTTCTCATGCTATAGGAAGGGTCTCAGGATTTGAATGGCAAGGAGTTGGATATCACATCTCATGCCATAGGAAGGGTCTCAGGTTTGGTATAAGCATTGAGATATCACATCTCTGCTATCGGAAGGGTCTCAGGATTGGATTGGGAAGGAGTTGGATATCCCTTCTCATGCTATAGGAAGGGTCTCAGGTTTGGTATGAGCATTGAGATATCACATCTCATGCTATAGGACGGGTCTCAGGATTGGAATGGAAGGAGTTGGATATCACATCTCATGTTATAGGAAGGATCTCAGGTTTGGTATTAGAAGCATTGAGACATCACATCTCATGCTATAGGAAGGGTCTCAGGGTTGGAATGGGAAAGAGTTGGATATCACATCTCATCCAATAGGAAGGGTCTCAGGTTTGGAATGGGAAGGAATTGGATATCACATCTCATATTATAGGAAGGATCTCAGGTTTGGTATTAGAAGCATTGAGATATCACATCTCATGCTATAGGAAGGGTCTCAGGATTGGAATGTGAAGGATTTGGATATCACATCTCATGCTAAAGGAAGGGTCTCAGGTTTGGTAGAAGCATTGAGATATCACGTCTCTGCTATCGGAAGGGTCTCAGGATTGGAATGGGAAGGAGTTGGATATCCCTTCTCATGCTATAGGAAGGGTCTCAGGATTTGAATGGCAAGGAGTTGGATATCACATCTCATGCCATAGGAAGGGTCTCTGGTTTGGTATAAGCATTGAGATATCACATCTCTGCTATCGGAAGGGTCTCAGGATTGGAATGGGAAGGAATTGGATATTCCCATCTCATGTTATAGGAAGGGTCTCAGGTTTGGTATTAGAAGCATTGAGATATCACATCTCATGCTATAGGAAGGGTCTCAGGATTGGAATGGGAAGGACTTGGATATCACATCTCATGCTATAGGGAGGGTCTCAAGTTTGATATTAGAAGCTTTGAGATATCACATCTCATGATATCGGAAGGGTCTCAGGATTGGAATGGGAAGGAGTTGGATATCACATCTCATGATAAAGGAAGGGTCTAAGGTTTGGAAGGGGAAGGATTTGGATATCACATCTCATGTTATATTACGGGTCTCAGGTTTGGTATTAGAAGCATTGAGATATCAAGTCTCAGAGTATAGGAAGGGTCTCAGAATTTGAATGGGAAGGAGTTGGATATCACATCTCAAGCTATAGGAAGGGTCTCAGGATTGGAATGGGAAGGACTTGGATATCACATCTCATGCTATAGGAAGGCTCTCAGGTTTGGAAGGGGAAAGAGTTGGATATCACATTTCATGTTAGAGGTAGGATCTCAGGTTTGGTATTAGAGGCATTGAGATATCACATCTCATGCTATCAGAAGAGTCTCAGGAATGGAATGGGAAGGAGTTGGATATCACATCTCATGCTAAAGGGAGGGTCTCAGGTTTGGAAGGGGAAGGATTTGGATATCACATCTCATGTTATAGGAAGGATCTCAGGTTTGGTATTAGAAGCATTGAGATATCACATCTCATGCTATCGGAAGGATCTCAGGTTTGGTATTAGAAGCATTGAGATATCACATCTCATGCTATCAGAAGGGTCTCAGGATTGGAATGGGAAGGAGTTGGATATCACATCTCATGCTAAAGGGAGGGTCTCAGGTTTGGAAGGGGAAGGATTTGGATATCACATCTCATGTTATCGGAAGGATCTCACGTTTGGTATTAGAAGTATTGAGATATCATATCTCATGCTATAGGAAGGGTCTCAGGATTGGAATGGGAAAGAGTTGGATATCACATCTCATGCTATAGGGAGTGTCTCAGGATTGGAATGGGAAGGACTTAGATATCACATATCATGCTATAGGGGGGGGTCTCAGTTTTGATATTAGAAGCATTGAGATATCACATCTCATGCTATCGGAAGTGTCTCAGGATTGGAATGGGAAGGAGCTGGATATCACATCTCATGCTAAAGGAAGGGTCTCAGGTTTGGAACGAGAAGGATTTGGATATCACATCTCATGTTATAGGAAGGGTCTCAGGTTTGGTATAAGCATTGAGATATCACATCTCTGCTATCGGAAGTGTCTCAGGATTGGAATGGGAAGGAGTTGGATATCCCATCTCATGTTATAGGACGGGTCTCAGGTTTGTTATTAGAATCATTGAGATATCATATTGCATGCTGTAGGAAGGGTCTAAGGGTTGGAATGGGAAGGACTTGGATATCACATCTCATGCTATAGATAGGCTCTTAGGTTTGGAAAGGGAAGGAGTTGGATATCACATTTCATGTTAGAGGAAGGATCTCAGGTTTGGTATTAGAAGCATTGAGATATCACATCTCATGCTATAGGAAGGGTCTCAGGATTGGAATGGGAAGTAGTTGGATATCACATCTCATGCTATAGGAAGGGTCTCAGGTTTGGTATAAGCATTGAGATATCACATCTAATGCTATAGGACGGGTCTCAGGATTGGAATGGAAGGAGTTGGATATCACATCTCATGTTATAGGAAGGATCTCAGGTTTGGTATTAGAAGCATTGAGACATCACATCTCATGCTATAGGAAGGGTCTCAGGGTTGGAATGGGAAGGACTTGGATATCACATCTCATGCTATAGGAAGGGACTCAGGATTGGAATGGGAAGTAGTTGGATATCACATCTCATGCTATAGGAAGGGTCTCAGGTTTGGTATAAGCATTGAGACATCACATCTCATGCTATAGGAAGGGTCTCAGGGTTGGAATGGGAAGGACTTGGATATCACATCTCATGCTATAGGACGGGTCTCAGGATTGGAATGGAAGGAGTTGGATATCACATCTCATGTTATAGGAAGGATCTCAGGTTTGGTATTAGAAGCATTGAGACATCACATCTCATGCTATAGGAAGGGTCTCAGGGTTGGAATGGGAAGGAGTTGGATATCACATCTCATCCAATACGAAGGGTCTCAGGTTTGGAATGGGAAGGAATTGGATATCACATCTCATGTTATAGGAAGGATCTCAGGTTTGGTATTAGAAGCATTGAGATATCACATCTCATGCTATAGGAAGGGTCTCAGGATTGGAATGTGAAGGATTTGGATATCACATCTCATGCTAAAGGAAGGGTCTCAGGTTTGGTAGAAGCATTGAGATATCACGTCTCTGCTATCGGAAGGGTCTCAGGATTGGAATGGGAAGGAGTTGGATATCCCTTCTCATGCTATAGGAAGGGTCTCAGGATTTGAATGGCAAGGAGTTGGATATCACATCTCATGCCATAGGAAGGGTCTCAGGTTTGGTATAAGCATTGAGATATCACATCTCTGCTATCGGAAGGGTCTCAGGATTGGAATGGGAAGGAGTTGGATATTCCCATCTCATGTTATAGGAAGGGTCTCAGGTTTGGTATTAGAAGCATTGAGATATCACATCTCATGCTATAGGAAGGGTCTCAGGATTGGAATGGGAAGGACTTGGATATCACATCTCATGCTATAGGGAGGGTCTCAAGTTTGATATTAGAAGCTTTGAGATATCACATCTCATGATATCGGAAGGGTCTCAGGATTGGAATGGGAAGGAGTTGGATATCACATCTCATGATAAAGGAAGGGTCTAAGGTTTGGAAGGGGAAGGATTTGGATATCACATCTCATGTTATATTATGGGTCTCAGGTTTGGTATTAGAAGCATTGAGATATCAAGTCTCAGAGTATAGGAAGGGTCTCAGAATTGGAATGGGAAGGAGTTGGATATCACATCTCAAGCTATAGGAAGGGTCTCAGGATTGGAATGGGAAGGACTTGGATATCACATCTCATGCTATAGGAAGGCTCTCAGGTTTGGAAGGGGAAAGAGTTGGATATCACATTTCATGTTAGAGGTAGGATCTCAGGTTTGGTATTAGAGGCATTGAGATATCACATCTCATGCTATCAGAAGGGTCTCAGGAATGGAATGGGAAGGAGTTGGATATCACATCTCATGCTAAAGGGAGGGTCTCAGGTTTGGAAGGGGAAGGATTTGGATATCACATCTCATGTTATAGGAAGGATCTCAGGTTTGGAATTAGAAGCATTGAGATATCACATCTCATGCTATCGGAAGGATCTCAGGTTTGGTATTAGAAGCATTGAGATATCACATCTCATGCTATCAGAAGGGTCTCAGGATTGGAATGTGAAGAAGTTGGATATCACATCTCATGCTAAAGGGAGGGTCTCAGGTTTGGAAGGGGAAGGATTTGGATATCACATCTCATGTTATCGGAAGGATCTCACGTTTGGTATTAGAAGTATTGAGATATCATATCTCATGCTATAGGAAGGGTCTCAGGATTGGAATGGGAAAGAGTTGGATATCACATCTCATGCTATAGGGAGTGTCTCAGGATTGGAATGGGAAGGACTTAGATATCACATATCATGCTATAGGGGAGGGTCTCAGTTTGATATTAGAAGCATTGAGATATCACATCTCATGCTATCGGAAGTGTCTCAGGATTGGAATGGGAAGGAGCTGGATATCACATCTCATGCTAAAGGAAGGGTCTCAGGTTTGGAATGGGAAGGATTTGGATATCACATCACATGTTATAGGAAGGGTCTCAGGTTTGGTATAAGCATTGAGATATCACATCTCTGCTATCGGAAGTGTCTCAGGATTGGAATGGGAAGGAGTTGGATATCCCATCTCATATTATAGGACGGGTCTCAGGTTTGTTATTAGAATCATTGAGATATCATATTGCATGCTGTAGGAAGGGTCTAAGGGTTGGAATGGGAAGGACTTGGATATCACATCTCATGCTATAGATATGCTCTTAGGTTTGGAAAGGGAAGGAGTTGGATATCACATTTCATGTTAGAGGAAGGATCTCAGGTTTGGTATTAGAAGCATTGAGATATCACATCTCATGCTATAGGAAGGGTCTCAGGATTGGAATGGGAAGTAGTTGGATATCACATCTCATGCTATAGGAAGGGTCTCAGGTTTGGTATAAGCATTGAGATATCACATCTAATGCTATAGGACGGGTCTCAGGATTGGAATGGAAGGAGTTGGATATCACATCTCATGTTATAGGAAGGATCTCAGGTTTGGTATTAGAAGCATTGAGACATCACATCTCATGCTATAGGAAGGGTCTCAGGGTTGGAATGGGAAGGAGTTGGATATCACCTCTCATCCAATAGGAAGGGTCTCAGGTTTGGAATGGGAAGGAATTTGGATATCACATCTTATGTTATAGGAAGGATCTCAGGTTTGGTATTAGAAGCATTGAGATATCACATCTCATGCTATAGGAAGGGTCTCAGGATTGGAATGTGAAGGATTTGGATATCACATCTCATGCTAAAGGAAGGGTCTCAGGTTTGGTAGAAGCATTGAGATATCACGTCTCTGCTATCGGAAGGGTCTCAGGATTGGATTGGGCAGGAGTTGGATATCCCTTCTCATGCTATAGGAAGGGTCTCAGGATTTGAATGGCAAGGAGTTGGATATCACATCTCATGATAAAGGAAGGGTCTAAGGTTTGGAAGGGGAAGGATTTGGATATCACATCTCATGTTATATTATGGGTCTCAGGTTTGGTATTAGAAGCATTGAGATATCAAGTCTCAGAGTATAGGAAGGGTCTCAGAATTGGAATGGGAAGGAGTTGGATATCACATCTCAAGCTATAGGAAGGGTCTCAGGATTGGAATGGGAAGGACTTGGATATCACATCTCATGCTATAGGAAGGCTCTCAGGTTTGGAAGGGGAAAGAGTTGGATATCACATTTCATGTTAGAGGTAGGATCTCAGGTTTGGTATTAGAGGCATTGAGATATCACATCTCATGCTATCAGAAGGGTCTCAGGAATGGAATGGGAAGGAGTTGGATATCACATCTCATGCTAAAGGGAGGGTCTCAGGTTTGGAAGGGGAAGGATTTGGATATCACATCTCATGTTATAGGAAGGATCTCAGGTTTGGAATTAGAAGCATTGAGATATCACATCTCATGCTATCGGAAGGATCTCAGGTTTGGTATTAGAAGCATTGAGATATCACATCTCATGCTATCAGAAGGGTCTCAGGATTGGAATGTGAAGAAGTTGGATATCACATCTCATGCTAAAGGGAGGGTCTCAGGTTTGGAAGGGGAAGGATTTGGATATCACATCTCATGTTATCGGAAGGATCTCACGTTTGGTATTAGAAGTATTGAGATATCATATCTCATGCTATAGGAAGGGTCTCAGGATTGGAATGGGAAAGAGTTGGATCTCACATCTCATGCTATAGGGAGTGTCTCAGGATTGGAATGGGAAGGACTTAGATATCACATATCATGCTATAGGGGAGGGTCTCAGTTTGATATTAGAAGCATTGAGATATCACATCTCATGCTATCGGAAGTGTCTCAGGATTGGAATGGGAAGGAGCTGGATATCACATCTCATGCTAAAGGAAGGGTCTCAGGTTTGGAATGGGAAGGATTTGGATATCACATCACATGTTATAGGAAGGGTCTCAGGTTTGGTATAAGCATTGAGATATCACATCTCTGCTATCGGAAGTGTCTCAGGATTGGAATGGGAAGGAGTTGGATATCCCATCTCATATTATAGGACGGGTCTCAGGTTTGTTATTAGAATCATTGAGATATCATATTGCATGCTGTAGGAAGGGTCTAAGGGTTGGAATGGGAAGGACTTGGATATCACATCTCATGCTATAGATATGCTCTTAGGTTTGGAAAGGGAAGGAGTTGGATATCACATTTCATGTTAGAGGAAGGATCTCAGGTTTGGTATTAGAAGCATTGAGATATCACATCTCATGCTATAGGAAGGGTCTCAGGATTGGAATGGGAAGTAGTTGGATATCACATCTCATGCTATAGGAAGGGTCTCAGGTTTGGTATAAGCATTGAGATATCACATCTAATGCTATAGGACGGGTCTCAGGATTGGAATGGAAGGAGTTGGATATCACATCTCATGTTATAGGAAGGATCTCAGGTTTGGTATTAGAAGCATTGAGACATCACATCTCATGCTATAGGAAGGGTCTCAGGGTTGGAATGGGAAGGAGTTGGATATCACCTCTCATCCAATAGGAAGGGTCTCAGGTTTGGAATGGGAAGGAATTTGGATATCACATCTTATGTTATAGGAAGGATCTCAGGTTTGGTATTAGAAGCATTGAGATATCACATCTCATGCTATAGGAAGGGTCTCAGGATTGGAATGTGAAGGATTTGGATATCACATCTCATGCTAAAGGAAGGGTCTCAGGTTTGGTAGAAGCATTGAGATATCACGTCTCTGCTATCGGAAGGGTCTCAGGATTGGATTGGGCAGGAGTTGGATATCCCTTCTCATGCTATAGGAAGGGTCTCAGGATTTGAATGGCAAGGAGTTGGATATCACATCTCATGCCATAGGAAGGGTCTCAGGTTTGGTATAAGCATTGAGATATCACATCTCTGCTATCGGAAGGGTCTCAGGATTGGATTGGGAAGGAGTTGGATATCCCTTCTCATGCTATAGGAAGTGTCTCAGGTTGGAATGGGAAGGAGTTGGATATCACATCTCATGTTATAGGAAGGGTCTCAGGATTGGAATGGGAAGGATTTGGATATACATCTCTTGCTATAGGAAGGGTCTCAGGATTGGAATGGGTAGGAGTTGGATATTACTTTCTTGCTATAGGAAGGGTCTCATGTTTGGAATGGGAAGGAGTTGGATATCACATATGCTATAGTTAGTGTCTCAGGTTTGGAACGGGAAGGAGTTGGATATCACATCTCATGTTATAGGAAGGGTCTCAGGTTTGGTATAAGCATTGAGATATCACATCTCTGCTATCGGAAGCGGCTCAGGATTGGAATGGGAAGGAGTTGGATATCCCATCTCATGTTATAGTAAGAGTCTCTGGTTTGGTATTGGAATCATTGAGATATCACATCGCATGCTGTAGGAAGGGTCTAAGGATTGGAATGGGATGGACTTGGATATCACATCTCATGCTATAGGTAGGCTCTCAGGTTTGGTATAAGCATTGAGATATCACATCTCATGCTATAGGAAGGGTCTCTGGATTGGAATGGGAAGGATTTGGATATCACATCTCATGCTATAGGAAGGGTCTCAGATTTGGTATAAGCATTGAGATATCACATCTCATGCTAAAGGAAGGGTCTCAGGATTGGAATGGGAAGGAGTTGTATATGACATCTCAGGCCATAGGAAGGGTCTCAGGTTTGGTATAAGCATTGAGATATCACATCTCTGCTATCGGAAGGGTCTCAGGATTGGAATGGGAAGGAGTTGGATATCCCATCTCATGTTATAGGAAGGGTCTCAGGTTTGGTATTAGAAGCATAGAGATATCACATCTCATGCTATAGGAAGGGTCTCAGGATTGGAATGGGAAGGACTTGGATGTCACATCTCATGCTATAGGGAGGGTCTCAAGTTTGATATTAGAAGCATTGAGATAACAAATCTCATGATATCGGAAGGGTCTCAGGATTGGAATGGGAAGGAGTTGGATACCACATCTCATGATAAAGGAAGGGTCTAAGGTTTGGAAGGGGAAGGATTTGGATATCACATCTCATGTTATAGGACGGGTCTCAGGTTTGGTATTAGAAGCATTGAGATATCAAGTCTCATGGTATAAGAAGGGTCTCAGAATTGGAATGGGAAGGAGTTGGATATCACACCTCAAGTTATAGGAAGGGTCTCAGGATTGGAATGGGAAGGAGTTTGATATCACATCTCATGCCATAGTATGGGTCTCAGGTTTGGTAGAAGCATTGGGATATCACATCTCATGCTATCGGAAGGGTATCAGTATTGGATTTGGAAGAAGTTGGATATCCCATCTCATGCTATAGGAAGGGTCTCAGGTTGGAATGGGAAGGAGTTGGATATCACATTTCATGTTATAGGAAGGGTCTCAGGATTGGAATGGGAAGGACTTGGATATCATATCTCATGCTATAGGACGGGTCTCAGGTTTGTTATTAGAATCATTGAGATATCATATTGCATGCTGTAGGAAGGGTCTAAGGATTGGAATGGGAAGGACTTGGATATCACATCTCATGCTATAGATAGGCTCTTAGGTTTGGAATGGGAAGGAGTTGGATATCACATTTCATGTTATAGGAAGGGTCTCAGGATTGGAATGGGAAGGACTTGGATATCATATCTCATGCTATAGGACGGGTCTCAGGTTTGTTATTAGAATCATTGAGATATCATATTGCATGCTGTAGGAAGGGTCTCAGGATTGGAATGGGAAGGATTTGGATATCACATCTCTTGCTATAGGAAGGGTCTCAGGATTGGAATGGGTAGGAGTTGGATATTACTTTCTTGCTATAGGAAGGGTCTCATGTTTGGAATGGGAAGGAGTTGGATATCACATATGCTATAGTTAGTGTCTCAGGTTTGGAACGGGAAGGAGTTGGATATCACATCTCATGTTATAGGAAGGGTCTCAGGTTTGGTATAAGCATTGAGATATCACATCTCTGCTATCGGAAGCGGCTCAGGATTGGAATGGGAAGGAGTTGGATATCCCATCTCATGTTATAGTAAGAGTCTCTGGTTTGGTATTGGAATCATTGAGATATCACATCGCATGCTGTAGGAAGGGTCTAAGGATTGGAATGGGATGGACTTGGATATCACATCTCATGCTATAGGTAGGCTCTCAGGTTTGGTATAAGCATTGAGATATCACATCTCATGCTATAGGAAGGGTCTCAGGATTGGAATGGGAAGGATTTGGATATCACATCTCATGCTATAGGAAGGGTCTCAGATTTGGTATAAGCATTGAGATATCACATCTCATGCTAAAGGAAGGGTCTCAGGATTGGAATGGGAAGGAGTTGTATATGACATCTCAGGCCATAGGAAGGGTCTCAGGTTTGGTATAAGCATTGAGATATCACATCTCTGCTATCGGAAGGGTCTCAGGATTGGAATGGGAAGGAGTTGGATATCCCATCTCATGTTATAGGAAGGGTCTCAGGTTTGGTATTAGAAGCATAGAGATATCACATCTCATGCTATAGGAAGGGTCTCAGGATTGGAATGGGAAGGACTTGGATGTCACATCTCATGCTATAGGGAGGGTCTCAAGTTTGATATTAGAAGCATTGAGATAACAAATCTCATGATATCGGAAGGGTCTCAGGATTGGAATGGGAAGGAGCTGGATACCACATCTCATGATAAAGGAAGGGTCTAAGGTTTGGAAGGGGAAGGATTTGGATATCACATCTCATGTTATAGGACGGGTCTCAGGTTTGGTATTAGAAGCATTGAGATATCAAGTCTCATGGTATAAGAAGGGTCTCAGAATTGGAATGGGAAGGAGTTGGATATCACACCTCAAGTTATAGGAAGGGTCTCAGGATTGGAATGGGAAGGAGTTTGATATCACATCTCATGCCATAGTATGGGTCTCAGGTTTGGTAGAAGCATTGGGATATCACATCTCATGCTATCGGAAGGGTATCAGTATTGGATTTGGAAGAAGTTGGATATCCCATCTCATGCTATAGGAAGGGTCTCAGGTTGGAATGGGAAGGAGTTGGATATCACATTTCATGTTATAGGAAGGGTCTCAGGATTGGAATGGGAAGGACTTGGATATCATATCTCATGCTATAGGACGGGTCTCAGGTTTGTTATTAGAATCATTGAGATATCATATTGCATGCTGTAGGAAGGGTCTAATGATTGGAATGGGAAGGACTTGGATATCACATCTCATGCTATAGATAGGCTCTTAGGTTTGGAATGGGAAGGAGTTGGATATCACATTTCATGTTATAGGAAGGGTCTCAGGATTGGAATGGGAAGGACTTGGATATCATATCTCATGCTATAGGACGGGTCTCAGGTTTGTTATTAGAATCATTGAGATATCATATTGCATGCTGTAGGAAGGGTCTAAGGATTGGAATGGGAAGGACTTGGATATCATATCTCATGCTATAGATAGGCTCTTAGGTTTGGAAAGGGAAGGAGTTGGATATCACATTTCATGTTAGAGGAAGGATCTCAGGTTTGGTATTAGAAGCATTGAGATATCACATCTCATGCTATAGGAAGGGTCTCAGGATTGGAATGGGAAGTAGTTGGATATCACATCTCATGCTATAAGAAGGGTCTCAGGTTTGGTATAAGCATTGAGATATCACATCTCATGCTATAGGACGGGTCTCAGGATTGGAATGGAAGGAGTTGGATATCACATCTCATGTTATAGGAAGGATCTCAGGTTTGGTATTAGAAGCATTGAGACATCACATCTCATGCTATAGGACGGGTCTCAGGGTTGGAATGGGAAGGAGTTGGATATCACATCTCATCCAATAGGAAGGGTTTCAGGTTTGGAATGGGAAGGAATTGGATATCACATCTCATGTTATAGGAAGGATCTCAGGTTTGGTATTAGAAGCATTGAGATATCACATCTCATGCTATAGGAAGGGTCTCAGGATTGGAATGTGAAGGATTTGGATATCACATCTCATGCTAAAGGAAGGGTCTCAGGTTTGGTAGAAGCATTGAGATATCAGGTCTCTGCTATCGGAAGGGTCTCAGGATTGGATTGGGAAGGAGTTGGATATCCCTTCTCATGCTATAGGAAGGGTCTCAGGATTTGAATGGGAAGGAGTTGGATATCACATCTCATGTTATAGGAAGGGTCTCAGGATTGGAATGGGAAGGATTTGGATATCACATCTCTTGCTATAGGAAGGGTCTCAGGATTGGAATGGGTAGGAGTTGGATATTACTTTCTTGCTATAGGAAGGGTCTCATGTTTGGAATGGGAAGCAGTTGGATATCACATATGCTATAGTTAGTGTCTCAGGTTTGGAACGGGAAGGAGTTGGATATCACATCTCATGTTATAGGAAGGGTCTCAGGTTTGGTATAAGCATTGAGATATCACATCTCTGCTATCGGAAGCGGCTCAGGATTGGAATGGGAAGGAGTTGGATATCCCATCTCATGTTATAGGAGGAGTCTCTGGTTTGGTATTAGAATCATTGAAATATCACATCGCATGCTGTAGGAAGGGTCTAAGGATTGGAATGGGATGGACTTGGATATCACATCTCATGCTATAGGTAGGCTCTCAGGTTTGGTATAAGCATTGAGATATCACATCTCATGCTATAGGAAGGGTCTCAGGATTGGAATGGGAAGGAATTGGATATCACATCTCATGCTATAGGAAGGGTCTCAGATTTGGTATAAGCATTGAGATATCACATCTCATGCTAAAGGAAGGGTCTCAGGATTGGAATGGGAAGGAGTTGTATATGACATCTCAGGCCATAGGAAGGGTCTCAGGTTTGGTATAAGCATTGAGATATCACATCTCTGCTATCGGAAGGGTCTCAGGATTGGAATGGGAAGGAGTTGGATATCCCATCTCATGTTATAGGAATGGTCTCAGGTTTGGTGTTAGAAGCATAGAGATATCACATCTCATGCTATAGGAAGGGTCTCAGGATTGGAATGGGAAGGACTTGGATGTCACATCTCATGCTATAGGGAGGGTCTCAAGTTTGATATTAGAAGCGTTGAGATAACAAATCTCATGATATCGGAAGGGTCTCAGGATTGGAATGGGAAGGAGTTGGATATCACATCTCATGTTATAGGACGGGTCTCAGGTTTGGTATTAGAAGCATTGAGATATCAAGTCTCATGGTATAAGAAGGGTCTCAGAATTGGAATGGGAAGGAGTTGGATATCACACCTCAAGCTATGGGAAGGGTCTCAGGATTGGAATGGGAAGGAGTTTGATATCACATCTCATGCCATAGTATGGGTCTCAGGTTTGGTAGAAGCATTGGGATATCACATCTCATGCTATCGGAAGGGTATCAGTATTGGATTTGGAAGAAGTTGGATATCCCATCTCATGCTATAGGAAGGGTCTCAGGTTGGAATGGGAAGGAGTTGGATATCACATTTCATGTTATAGGAAGGGTCTCAGGATTGGAATGGGAAGGACTTGGATATCATATCTCATGCTATAGGACGGGTCTCAGGTTTGTTATTAGAATCATTGAGATATCATATTGCATGCCGTAGGAAGGGTCTAAGGATTGGAATGGGAAGGACTTGGATATCACATCTCATGCTATAGATAGGCTCTTAGGTTTGGAAAGGGAAGGAGTTGGATATCACATTTCATGTTAGAGGAAGGATCTCAAGTTTGGTATTAGAAGCATTGAGATATCACATCTCATGCTATAGGAAGGGTCTCAGGATTGGAATGGGAAGTAGTTGGATATCACATCTCATGCTATAGGAAGGGTCTCAGGTTTGGTATAAGCATGGAGATATCACATCTCATGCTATAGGACGGGTCTCAGGATTGGAATGGAAGGAGTTGGATATCACATCTCATGTTATAGGAAGGATCTCAGGTTTGGTATTAGAAGCATTGAGACATCACATCTCATGCTATAGGAAGGGTCTCAGGGTTGGAATGGGAAGGAGTTGGATATCACATCTCATCCAATAGGAAGGGTCTCAGGTTTGGAATGGGAAGGAATTGGATATCACATCTCATGTTATAGGAAGGATCTCAGGTTTGGTATTAGAAGCATTGAGATATCACATCTCATGCTATAGGAAGGGTCTCAGGATTGGAATGTGAAGGATTTGGATATCACATCTCATGCTAAAGGAAGGGTCTCAGGTTTGGTAGAAGCATTGAGATATCACGTCTCTGCTATCGGAAGGGTCTCAGGATTGGATTGGGAAGGAGTTGGATATCCCTTCTCATGCTATAGGAAGGGTCTCAGGATTTGAATGGGAAGGAGTTGGATATCACAACTCATGTTATAGGGAGGGTCTCAAGTTTGATATTAGAAGCATTGAGATAACAAATCTCATGATATCGGAAGGGTCTCAGGATTGGAATGGGAAGGAGTTGGATATCACATCTCATGATAAAGGAAGGGTCTAAGGTTTGGAAGGGGAAAGATTTGGATATCACCTCATGTTATAGGACGGGTCTCAGGTTTGGTATTAGAAGCATTGAGATATCAAGTCTCATGGCATAGGAAGGGTCTCAGAATTGAAATGGGAAGGAGTTGGATATCACATCTCAAGCTATAGGAAGAGTCTCAGGATTGGAATGGGAATGAGTTTGATATCACATCTCATGCCATAGTATGGGTCTCAGGTTTGGTAGAAGCATTGGGATATCACAATTCATGCTATTGGAAGGGTATCAGTATTGGATTTGGAAGGAGTTGGATATCCCATCTCATGCTATAGGAAGGGTCTCAGGTTGGAATGGGAAGGAGTTGGATATCACATTTCATGTTATAGGAAGGGTCTCAGGATTGGAATGGGAAGGACTTGGATATCATATCTCATGCTATAGGAAAGCTCTCAGGTTTGGAAGGGGAAGGAGTTGGATATCACATTTCATGTTAGAGGAAGGATCTCAGGTTTGGTATTAGAGGCCTTGAGATATCACATCTCATGCTATAGGAAGGGTCTCAGGATTGGAATGGGAAGGACTTGGATGTCACATCTCATGCTATAGGGAGGGTCTCAAGTTTGATATTAGAAGCATTGAGATAACAAATCTCATGATATCGGAAGGGTCTCAGGATTGGAATGGGAAGGAGTTGGATACCACATCTCATGATAAAGGAAGGGTCTAAGGTTTGGAAGGGGAAGGATTTGGATATCACATCTCATGTTATAGGACGGGTCTCAGGTTTGGTATTAGAAGCATTGAGATATCAAGTCTCATGGTATAAGAAGGGTCTCAGAATTGGAATGGGAAGGAGTTGGATATCACACCTCAAGTTATAGGAAGGGTCTCAGGATTGGAATGGGAAGGAGTTTGATATCACATCTCATGCCATAGTATGGGTCTCAGGTTTGGTAGAAGCATTGGGATATCACATCTCATGCTATCGGAAGGGTATCAGTATTGGATTTGGAAGAAGTTGGATATCCCATCTCATGCTATAGGAAGGGTCTCAGGTTGGAATGGGAAGGAGTTGGATATCACATTTCATGTTATAGGAAGGGTCTCAGGATTGGAATGGGAAGGACTTGGATATCATATCTCATGCTATAGGACGGGTCTCAGGTTTGATATTAGAAGCATTGAGATAACAAATCTCATGATATCGGAAGGGTCTCAGGATTGGAATGGGAAGGAGTTGGATACCACATCTCATGATAAAGGAAGGGTCTAAGGTTTGGAAGGGGAAGGATTTGGATATCACATCTCATGTTATAGGACGGGTCTCAGGTTTGGTATTAGAAGCATTGAGATATCAAGTCTCATGGTATAAGAAGGGTCTCAGAATTGGAATGGGAAGGAGTTGGATATCACACCTCAAGTTATAGGAAGGGTCTCAGGATTGGAATGGGAAGGAGTTTGATATCACATCTCATGCCATAGTATGGGTCTCAGGTTTGGTAGAAGCATTGGGATATCACATCTCATGCTATCGGAAGGGTATCAGTATTGGATTTGGAAGAAGTTGGATATCCCATCTCATGCTATAGGAAGGGTCTCAGGTTGGAATGGGAAGGAGTTGGATATCACATTTCATGTTATAGGAAGGCTCTCAGGATTGGAATGGGAAGGACTTGGATATCATATCTCATGCTATAGGACGGGTCTCAGGTTTGTTATTAGAATCATTGAGATATCATATTGCATGCTGTAGGAAGGGTCTAAGGATTGGAATGGGAAGGACTTGGATATCACATCTCATGCTATAGATAGGCTCTTAGGTTTGGAATGGGAAGGAGTTGGATATCACATTTCATGTTATAGGAAGGGTCTCAGGATTGGAATGGGAAGGACTTGGATATCATATCTCATGCTATAGGACGGGTCTCAGGTTTGTTATTAGAATCATTGAGATATCATATTGCATGCTGTAGGAAGGGTCTAAGGATTGGAATGGGAAGGACTTGGATATCACATCTCATGCTATAGATAGGCTCTTAGGTTTGGAAAGGGAAGGAGTTGGATATCACATTTCATGTTAGAGGAAGGATCTCAGGTTTTGTATTAGAAGCATTGAGATATCACATCTCATGCTATAGGAAGGGTCTCAGGATTGGAATGGGAAGTAGTTGGATATCACATCTCATGCTATAGGAAGGGTCTCAGGTTTGGTATAAGCATTGAGATATCACATCTCATGCTATAGGACGGGTCTCAGGATTGGAATGGAAGGAGTTGGATATCACATCTCATGTTATAGGAAGGATCTCAGGTTTGGTATTAGAAGCATTGAGACATCACATCTCATGCTATAGGAAGGGTCTCAGGGTTGGAATGGGAAGGAGTTGGATATCACATCTCATCCAATAGGAAGGGTCTCAGGTTTGGAATGGGAAGGAATTGGATATCACATCTCATGTTATAGGAAGGATCTCAGGTTTGGTATTAGAAGCATTGAGATATCACATCTCATGCTATAGGAAGGGTCTCAGGATTGGAATGTGAAGGATTTGGATATCACATCTCATGCTAAAGGAAGGGTCTCAGGTTTGGTAGAAGCATTGAGATATCAGGTCTCTGCTATCGGAAGGGTCTCAGGATTGGATTGGGAAGGAGTTGGATATCCCTTCTCATGCTATAGGAAGGGTCTCAGGATTTGAATGGGAAGGAGTTGGATATCACATCTCATGTTATAGGAAGGGTCTCAGGATTGGAATGGGAAGGATTTGGATATCACATCTCTTGCTATAGGAAGGGTCTCAGGATTGGAATGGGTAGGAGTTGGATATTACTTTCTTGCTATAGGAAGGGTCTCATGTTTGGAATGGGAAGCAGTTGGATATCACATATGCTATAGTTAGTGTCTCAGGTTTGGAACGGGAAGGAGTTGGATATCACATCTCATGTTATAGGAAGGGTCTCAGGTTTGGTATAAGCATTGAGATATCACATCTCTGCTATCGGAAGCGGCTCAGGATTGGAATGGGAAGGAGTTGGATATCCCATCTCATGTTATAGGAGGAGTCTCTGGTTTGGTATTAGAATCATTGAAATATCACATCGCATGCTGTAGGAAGGGTCTAAGGATTGGAATGGGATGGACTTGGATATCACATCTCATGCTATAGGTAGGCTCTCAGGTTTGGTATAAGCATTGAGATATCACATCTCATGCTATAGGAAGGGTCTCAGGATTGGAATGGGAAGGAATTGGATATCACATCTCATGCTATAGGAAGGGTCTCAGATTTGGTATAAGCATTGAGATATCACATCTCATGCTAAAGGAAGGGTCTCAGGATTGGAATGGGAAGGAGTTGTATATGACATCTCAGGCCATAGGAAGGGTCTCAGGTTTGGTATAAGCATTGAGATATCACATCTCTGCTATCGGAAGGGTCTCATGATTGGAATGGGAAGGAGTTGGATATCCCATCTCATGTTATAGGAATGGTCTCAGGTTTGGTATTAGAAGCATAGAGATATCACATCTCATGCTATAGGAAGGGTCTCAGGATTGGAATGGGAAGGACTTGGATGTCACATCTCATGCTATAGGGAGGGTCTCAAGTTTGATATTAGACGCGTTGAGATAACAAATCTCATGATATCGGAAGGGTCTCAGGATTGGAATGGGAAGGAGTTGGATATCACATCTCATGATAAAGGAAGGGTCTAAGGTTTGGAAGGGGAAGGATTTGGATATCACATCTCATGTTATAGGACGGGTCTCAGGTTTGGTATTAGAAGCATTGAGATATCAAGTCTCATGGTATAAGAAGGGTCTCAGAATTGGAATGGGAAGGAGTTGGATATCACACCTCAAGCTATGGGAAGGGTCTCAGGATTGGAATGGGAAGGAGTTTGATATCACATCTCATGCCATAGTATGGGTCTCAGGTTTGGTAGAAGCATTGGGATATCACATCTCATGCTATCGGAAGGGTATCAGTATTGGATTTGGAAGAAGTTGGATATCCCATCTCATGCTATAGGAAGGGTCTCAGGTTGGAATGGGAAGGAGTTGGATATCACATTTCATGTTATAGGAAGGGTCTCAGGATTGGAATGGGAAGGACTTGGATATCATATCTCATGCTATAGGACGGGTCTCAGGTTTGTTATTAGAATCATTGAGATATCATATTGCATGCCGTAGGAAGGGTCTAAGGATTGGAATGGGAAGGACTTGGATATCACATCTCATGCTATAGATAGGCTCTTAGGTTTGGAAAGGGAAGGAGTTGGATATCACATTTCATGTTAGAGGAAGGATCTCAAGATTGGTATTAGAAGCATTGAGATATCACATCTCATGCTATAGGAAGGGTCTCAGGATTGGAATGGGAAGTAGTTGGATATCACATCTCATGCTATAGGAAGGGTCTCAGGTTTGGTATAAGCATGGAGATATCACATCTCATGCTATAGGACGGGTCTCAGGATTGGAATGGAAGGAGTTGGATATCACATCTCATGTTATAGGAAGGATCTCAGGTTTGGTATTAGAAGCATTGAGACATCACATCTCATGCTATAGGAAGGGTCTCAGGGTTGGGATGGGAAGGAGTTGGATATCACATCTCATCCAATAGGAAGGGTCTCAGGTTTGGAATGGGAAGGAATTGGATATCACATCTCATGTTATAGGAAGGATCTCAGGTTTGGTATTAGAAGCATTGAGATATCACATCTCATGCTATAGGAAGGGTCTCAGGATTGGAATGTGAAGGATTTGGATATCACATCTCATGCTAAAGGAAGGGTCTCAGGTTTGGTAGAAGCATTGAGATATCACGTCTCTGCTATCGGAAGGGTCTCAGGATTGGAATGGGAAGGAGTTGGATATCACATCTCATGATAAAGGAAGGGTCTAAGGTTTGGAAGGGGAAAGATTTGGATATCACCTCATGTTATAGGACGGGTCTCAGGTTTGGTATTAGAAGCATTGAGATATCAAGTCTCATGGCATAGGAAGGGTCTCAGAATTGGAATGGGAAGGAGTTGGATATCATATCTCAAGCTATAGGAAGAGTCTCAGGATTGGAATGGGAATGAGTTTGATATCACATCTCATGCCATAGTATGGGTCTCAGGTTTGGTAGAAGCATTGGGATATCACAATTCATGCTATTGGAAGGGTATCAGTATTGGATTTGGAAGGAGTTGGATATCCCATCTCATGCTATAGGAAGGGTCTCAGGTTGGAATGGGAAGGAGTTGGATATCACATTTCATGTTATAGGAAGGGTCTCAGGATTGGAATGGGAAGGACTTGGATATCATATCTCATGCTATAGGAAAGCTCTCAGGTTTGGAAGGGGAAGGAGTTGGATATCACATTTCATGTTAGAGGAAGGATCTCAGGTTTGGTATTAGAGGCCTTGAGATATCACATCTCATGCTATAGGAAGGGTCTCAGGTTTGGAAGGGGAAGGAGTTGGATATCCAATCTCATGTTATAGGACTGGTCTCAGGTTTGGTATTAGAAGCATTGAGATATCACATTGCATGCTGTAGGAAGGTTCTCAGGTTTGGTATTCCAAATCTGAGACCCTTCCTATAGCATGAGATGTGATATCCAACTCCTTCCCATTCCAATCCTCATCCCTTCCTATAGCATGAGATGTGATGTCTCAATGCTTCTAATACCAAACCTGAGATCCTTCCTATAACATGAGATGTGATATCCAACTCCTTCCCATTCCAATCCTGAGACCCTTTCTATAGCATGAGATGTGATGTCTCAATGCTTCTAATACCAAACCTGAGAACCTTCCTACAGCATGCAATGTGATATCTCAATGCTTCTAATACCAAACCTGAGACCAGTCCTATAACATGAGATTGGATATCCAACTCCTTCCCCTTCCAAACCTGAGACCCTTCCTATAGCATGAGATGTGATATCCAACTTCTTCCCATTCCAATCCTGAGACCCTTCCTATAACATGAGATGTGATGTCTCAATGCTTCTAATACCAAACCGGAGATCTTTCCTATAACATGAGATGTGATATCCAACTCCTTCCCATTCCAATACTGAAACCCTTCCTATAGCATGAGATCTGCTATCTCAATGCTTATACCAAACATGAGACCCTTCCTAAAGCTTGAGATGTGATATCCAACTCCTTCCCATTCCAATCATGAGACCCTTCCTATAGCATGAGATGTGATATCTCAAGGCCTCTAATACCAAACCTGAGATCCTTCCTCTAACATGAAATGTGATATCCAACTCCTTCCCCTTCCAAACCTGAGAGCCTTCCTATAGCATGAGATATGATATCCAAGTCCTTCCCATTCCAATCCTGAGACCCTTCCTATAACATGAAATGTGATATCCAACTCCTTCCCATTCTAACCTGAGACCCTTCCTATAGCATGAGATGGGATATCAAACTCCTTCCAAATCCAATACTGATACCCTTCCAATAGCATGAGATGTGATATCCCAATGCTTCTACCAAACCTGAGACCCATACTATGGCATGAGATGTGATATCAAACTCCTTCCCATTCCAATTCTGAGACTCTTCCTATAGCTTGAGATGTGATATCCAACTCCTTCCCATTCCAATTCTGAGACCCTTCCTATGCCATGAGACTTGATATCTCAATGCTTCTAATACCAAACTTGAGACCCGTCCTATAACATGAGATGTGATATCCAAATCTTTCCCCTTCCAAACCTTAGACCCTTCCTTTATCATGAGATGTGATATCCAACTCCTTCCCATTCCAATCCTGAGACCCTTCTGATATCATGAGATTTGTTATCTCAATGCTTCTAATATCAAACTTGAGACCCTCCCTATAGCATGAGATGTGACATCCAAGTCCTCCCCATTCCAATCCTGAGACCCTTCCTATAGCATGAGATGTGATATCTCAATGCTTCTAATACCAAACCTGAGACTCTTCCTATAACATGAGATGGGATATCCAACTCCTTCCCATTCCAATCCTGAGACCCTTCCGATAGCAGAGATGTGATATCTCAATGCTTATACCAATCCTGAGACCCTTCCTATGGCCTGAGATGTCATATACAACTCCTTCCCAATCCAATCCTGAGACCCTTCCTATAGCATGAGATGTGATATCTCAATGCTTATACCAAATCTGAGACCCTTCCTATAGCATGAGATGGGATATCCAACTCCTTCCAAATCCAATACTGATACCCTTCCAATAGCATGAGATGTGATATCCCAATGCTTCTACCAAACCTGAGACCCATACTATAGCATGAGATGGGATATTCAACTCCTTCCAAATCCAATACTGATACCCTTCCAATAGCATGTGATGTGATATCCCAATGCTTCTACCAAACCTGAGACCCATACTATGGCATGAGATGTGATATCAAACTCATTCCCATTCCAATCCTGAGATTCTTCCTATAGCTTGAGATGTGATATCCAACTCCTTCCCATTCCAATTCTGAGACCCTACCTATGCCATGAGACTTGATATCTCAATGCTTCTAATACCAAACCTGAGACCCGTCCTATAACATGAGATGTCATATCCAAATCTTTCCCCTTCCAAACCTTAGACCCTTCCATTATCATGAGATGTGATATCCAACTCCTTCCCATTCCAATCCTGAGACCCTTCCGATATCATGAGATTTGTTATCTCAATGCTTCTAATATCAAACTTGAGACCCTCCCTATAGCATGAGATGTGACATCCAAGTCCTCCCCATTCCAATCCTGAGACCCTTCCTATAGCATGAGATGTGCTATCTCAATGCTTCTAATACCAAACCTGAGACCCTTCCTATAACATGAGATGTGATTTCCAAATCCTTCCCCTTCCAAACCTGAAACCCTCCCTTTAGCATGAGATGTGATATACAACTCCTTCCCATTCCAATCCTGAGACCCTTCTGATAGCATGAGATGTGATATCTCAATGCCTCTAATACCAAACCTGAGATCCTATCTCTAACATGAAATGTGATATCCATCTCCTTCCCTTTCCAAACCTGAGACCCTGCCTATAGCATGAGATGTGATATCCAAGTCCTTCCCATTCCAATCCTGAGACCCTTTCTATAGCATGTGATGTGATATCTCAATGCTTATACCAAACCTGAGACCCTTCCTATGGCATGAGATGTCATATACAACTCCTTCCCATTCCAATCCTGAGACCCTTCCTATAGCATGAGATGTGATATCTCAATGCATATACCAAACCTGAGACCCTTCCTATAGCATGAGATGTGATATCCAACTTCTTCCCATTCCAATCCTGAGACCCTTCCTATAACATGAGATGTGATGTCTCAATGCTTCTAATACCAAACCTGAGATATTTCCTATAATATGAGATGTGATATCCAACTCCTTCCCATTCCAATCCTGAGACCCTTCCTATAGCATGAGATGTGATATCTCAATGCTTATACCAAACCTGAGACTCTTCCTATAGCTTGAGATGTGATATCCAACTCCTTCCCATTCCAATCCAGAGACCCTTCCTATAGCATGAGATGTGATATCTCAAGGCCTCTAATACCAAACCTGAGATCCTTCCTCTAACATGAAATGTGATATCCAACTCCTTCCCCTTCCAAACCTGAGAGCCTTCCTATAGCATGAGATATGATATCCAAGTCCTTCCCATTCCAATCCTGAGACCCTTTCTATAACATGAAATGTGATATCCAACTCCTTCCCATTCTAACCTGAGACCCTTCCTATAGCATGAGATGGGATATCCAACTCCTTCCAAATCCAATACTGATTCCCTTCCGATAGCATGAGATGTGATATCCCAATGCTTCTACCAAACCTGAGACCCATACTATGGCATGAGATGTGATATCAAACTCCTTCCCATTCCAATCCTGAGGCCCTTCCTATAGCTTGAGGTGTGATATCCAACTCCTTCCCATTCCAATTCTGAGACCCTTCTTATACCATGAGACTTGATATCTCAATGCTTCTAATACCAAACCTGAGACCCGTCCTATAACATGAGATGTGATATCCAAATCCTTCCCCTTCCAAACCTCAGACCCTTCCTTTATCATGAGATGTGATATCCAACTCCTTCCCATTCCAATCCTGAGACCCTTCCGATATCATGAGATTTGTTATCTCAATGCTTCTAATATCAAACTTGAGACCCTCCCTATAGCATGAGATGTGACATCCAAGTCCTTCCCATTCCAATCCTGAGACCCTTCCTATAGCATGAGATGTGATATCTCTATGCTTCTAATACCAAACCTGAGACCCTTCCTATAACATGAGATGGGATATCCAACTCCTTCCCATTCCAATCCTGAGACCCTTCCGATAGCAGAGATGTGATATCTCAATGCTTATACCAAACCTGAGACCCTTCCTATGGCCTGGGATGTCATATACAACTCCTTCCCATTCCAATCCTGAGACCCTTCCTATAGCATGAGATGTGATATCTCAATGCCTATACCAAATCTGAGACCCTTCCTATAGCATGAGATGTGATATCCAATTCCTTCCCATTCCAATCCTGAGACCCTTCCTATAGCCTGAGATCTGATATCTCAATGCTTATACCAAACCTGAGAGCCTACCTATAGCATGAGATGTGATATCCAAGTCCATCCCATTCCAATCCTTAGACCCTTCCTACAGCATGCGATGTGATATCTCAATGATTCTAATACCAAACCAGAGACTCGTCCTATAACATGAGATGGGATATCCAACTCCTTCCCATTCCAATCCTAAGCCACTTCCGATAGCAGAGATGTGATATCTCAGGGAAGGAGTTGGATATCCCTTCTCATGCTTTAGGAAGTGTCTCAGGTTGGAATGGGAAGGAGTTGGATATCACATCTCATGTTATAGGAAGGGTCTCAGGATTGGAATGGGAAGGATTTGGATATCACATCTCTTGCTATAGGAAGGGTCTCAGGATTGGAATGGGTAGGAGTTGGATATTACTTTCTTGCTATAGGAAGGGTCTCATGTTTGGAATGGGAAGGAGTTGGATATCACATATGCTATAGTTAGTGTCTCAGGTTTGGAACGGGAAGGAGTTGGATATCACATCTCATGTTATAGGAAGGGTCTCAGGTTTGGTATAAGCATTGAGATATCACATCTCTGCTATCAGAAGCGGCTCAGGATTGGAATGGGAAGGAGTTGGATATCCCATCTCATGTTATAGGAAGAGTCTCTGGTTTGGTATTAGAATCATTGAGATATCACATCGCATGCTGTAGGAAGGGTCTAAGGATTGGAATGGGATGGACTTGGATATCACATCTCATGCTATAGGTAGGCTCTCAGGTTTGGTATAAGCATTGAGATATCTCATCTCATGCTATAGGAAGGGTCTCAGGATTGGAATGGGAAGGAATTGGATATCACATCTCATGCTATAGGAAGGGTCTCAGATTTGGTATAAGCATTGAGATATCACATCTCATGCTAAAGGAAGGGTCTCAGGATTGGAATGGGAAGGAGTTGTATATGACATCTCAGGCCATAGGAAGGTTCTCAGGTTTGGTATAAGCATTGAGATATCACATCTCTGCTATCGGAAGGGTCTCAGGATTGGAATGGGAAGGAGTTGGATATCCCATCTCATGTTATAGGAAGGGTCTCAGGTTTGGTATTAGAAGCATAGAGATATCACATCTCATGCTATAGGAAGGGTCTCAGGATTTGAATGGCAAGGAGTTGGATATCACATCTCATGCCATAGGAAGGGTCTCAGGTTTGGTATAAGCATTGAGATATCACATCTCTGCTATCGGAAGGGTCTCAGGATTGGATTGGGAAGGAGTTGGATATCCCTTCTCATGCTATAGGAAGTGTCTCAGGTTAGAATGGGAAGGAGTTGGATATCACATCTCATGTTATAGGAAGGGTCTCAGGATTGGAATGGGAAGGATTTGGATATCACATCTCTTGCTATAGGAAGGGTCTCAGGATTGGAATGGGTAGGAGTTGGATATTACTTTCTTGCTATAGGAAGGGTCTCATGTTTGGAATGGGAAGGAGTTGGATATCACATATGCTATAGTTAGTGTCTCAGGTTTGGAATGGGATGGACTTGGATATCACATCTCATGCTATAGGAAGGGTCTCAGATTTGGTATAAGCATTGAGATATCACATCTCATGCTAAAGGAAGGGTCTCAGGATTGGAATGGGAAGGAGTTGTATATGACATCTCAGGCCATAGGAAGGTTCTCAGGTTTGGTATAAGCATTGAGATATCACATCTCTGCTATCGGAAGGGTCTCAGGATTGGAATGGGAAGGAGTTGGATATCCCATCTCATGTTATAGGAAGGGTCTCAGGTTTGGTATTAGAAGCATTGAGATATCACATCTCATGCTATAGGAAGGGTCTCAGGATTGGAATGTGAAGGATTTGGATATTACATCTCATGCTAAAGGAAGGGTCTCAGGTTTGGTAGAAGCATTGAGATATCACGTCTCTGCTATCGGAAGGGTCTCAGGATTGGATTGGGAAGGAGTTGGATATCCCTTCTCATGCTATAGGAAGGGTCTCAGGATTTGAATGGCAAGGAGTTGGATATCACATCTCATGCCATAGGAAGGGTCTCAGGTTTGGTATAAGCATTGAGATATCACATCTCTGCTATCGGAAGGGTCTCAGGATTGGATTGGGAAGGAGTTGGATATCCCTTCTCATGCTATAGGAAGTGTCTCAGGTTGGAATGGGAAGGAGTTGGATATCACATCTCATGTTATAGGAAGGGTCTCAGGATTGGAATGGGAAGGATTTGGATATCACATCTCTTGCTATAGGAAGGGTCTCAGGATTGGAATGGGTAGGAGTTGGATATTACTTTCTTGCTATAGGAAGGGTCTCATGTTTGGAATGTGAAGGATTTGGATATCACATATGCTATAGTTAGTGTCTCAGGTTTGGAACGGGAAGGAGTTGGATATCACATCTCATGTTATAGGAAGGGTCTCAGGTTTGGTATAAGCATTGAGATATCACATCTCTGCTATCGGAAGCGGCTCAGGATTGGAATGGGAAGGAGTTGGATATCCCATCTCATGTTATAGTAAGAGTCTCTGGTTTGGTATTAGAATCATTGAGATATCACATCGCATGCTGTAGGAAGGGTCTAAGGATTGGAATGGGATGGACTTGGATATCACATCTCATGCTATAGGTAGGCTCTCAGGTTTGATATAAGCATTGAGATATCACATCTCATGCTATAGGAAGGGTCTCAGGATTGGAATGGGAAGGATTTGGATATCACATCTCATGCTATAGGAAGGGTCTCAGATTTGGTATAAGCATTGAGATATCACATCTCATGCTAAAGGAAGGGTCTCAGGATTGGAATGGGAAGGAGTTGTATATGACATCTCAGGCCATAGGAAGGGTCTCATGTTTGGTATAAGCATTGAGATATCACATCTCTGCTATCGGAAGGGTCTCAGGATTGGAATGGGAAGGAGTTGGATATCCCATCTCATGTTATAGGAAGGGTCTCAGGTTTGGTATTAGAAGCATAGAGATATCACATCTCATGCTATAGGAAGGGTCTCAGGATTGGAATGGGAAGGACTTGGATGTCACATCTCATGCTATAGGGAGGGTCTCAAGTTTGATATTAGAAGCATTGAGATAACAAATCTCATGATATCGGAAGGGTCTCAGGATTGGAATGGGAAGGAGTTGGATACCACATCTCATGATAAAGGAAGGGTCTAAGGTTTGGAAGGGGAAGGATTTGGATATCACATCTCATGTTATAGGACGGGTCTCAGGTTTGGTATTAGAAGCATTGAGATATCAAGTCTCATGGTATAAGAAGGGTCTCAGAATTGGAATGGGAAGGAGTTGGATATCACACCTCAAGCTATAGGAAGGGTCTCAGGATTGGAATGGGAAGGAGTTTGATATCACATCTCATGCCATAGTATGGGTCTCAGGTTTGGTAGAAGCATTGGGATATCACATCTCATGCTATCGGAAGGGTATCAGTATTGGATTTGGAAGAAGTTGGATATCCCATCTCATGCTATAGGAAGGGTCTCAGGTTGGAATGGGAAGGAGTTCGATATCACATTTCATGTTATAGGAAGGGTCTCAGGATTGGAATGGGAAGGACTTGGATATCATATCTCATGCTATAGGACAGGTCTCAGGTTTGTTATTAGAATCATGGAGATATCATATTGCATGCTGTAGGAAGGGTCTAAGGATTGGAACGGGAAGGACTTGGATATCACATCTCATGCTATAGATAGGCTCTTAGGTTTGGAAAGGGAAGGAGTTGGATATCACATTTCATGTTAGAGGAAGGATCTCAGGTTTGGTATTAGAAGCATTGAGATATCACATCTCATGCTATAGGAAGGGTCTCAGGATTGGAATGGGAAGTAGTTGGATATCACATCTCATGCTATAGGAAGGGTCTCAGGTTTGGTATAAGCATTGAGATATCACATCTCATGCTATAGGACGGGTCTCAGGATTGGAATGGAAGGAGTTGGATATCACATCTCATGTTATAGGAAGGATCTCAGGTTTGGTATTAGAAGCATTGAGACATCACATCTCATGCTATAGGAAGGGTCTCAGGGTTGGAATGGGAAGGAGTTGGATATCACATCTCATCCAATAGGAAGGGTCTCAGGTTTGGAATGGGAAGGAATTGGATATCACATCTCATGTTATAGGAAGGATCTCAGGTTTGGTATTAGAAGCATTGAGATATCACATCTCATGCTATAGGAAGGGTCTCAGGATTGGAATGTGAAGGATTTGGATATCACATCTCATGCTAAAGGAAGGGTCTCAGGATTGGTAGAAGCATTGAGATATCACCTCTCTGCTATCGGAGGGGTCTCAGGATTGGATTGGGAAGGAGTTGGATATCCCTTCTCATGCTATAGGAAGGGTCTCAGGATTTGAATGGCAAGGAGTTGGATATCACATCTCATGCCATAGGAAGGGTCTCAGGTTTGGTATAAGCATTGAGATATCACATCTCTGCTATCGGAAGGGTCTCAGGATTGGAATGGGAAGGAGTTGGATATTCCCATCTCATGTTATAGGAAGGGTCTCAGGTTTGGTATTAGAAGCATTGAGATATCACATCTCATGCTATAGGAAGGGTCTCAGGATTGGAATGGGAAGGACTTGGATATCACATCTCATGCTATAGGGAGGGTCTCAAGTTTGATATTAGAAGCTTTGAGATATCACATCTCATGATATCGGAAGGGTCTCAGGATTGGAATGGGAAGGAGTTGGATATCACATCTCATGATAAAGGAAGGGTCTAAGGTTTGGAAGGGGAAGGATTTGGATATCACATCTCATGTTATATTACGGGTCTCAGGTTTGGTATTAGAAGCATTGAGATATCAAGTCTCAGAGTATAGGAAGGGTCTCAGAATTGGAATGGGAAGGAGTTGGATATCACATCTCAAGCTATAGGAAGGGTCTCAGGATTGGAATGGGAAGGACTTGGATATCACATCTCATGCTATAGGAAGGCTCTCAGGTTTGGAAGGGGAAAGAGTTGGATATCACATTTCATGTTAGAGGTAGGATCTCAGGTTTGGTATTAGAGGCATTGAGATATCACATCTCATGCTATCAGAAGGGTCTCATGAATGGAATGGGAAGGAGTTGGATATCACATCTCATGCTAAAGGGAGGGTCTCAGGTTTGGAAGGGGAAGGATTTGGATATCACATCTCATGTTATAGGAAGGATCTCAGGTTTGGTATTAGAACCATTGAGATATCACATCTCATGCTATCGGAAGGATCTCAGGTTTGGTATTAGAAGCATTGAGATATCACATCTCATGCTATCAGAAGGGTCTCAGGATTGGAATGGGAAGGAGTTGGATATCACATCTCATGCTAAAGGGAGGGTCTCAGGTTTGGAAGGGGAAGGATTTGGATATCACATCTCATGTTATCGGAAGGATCTCACGTTTGGTATTAGAAGTATTGAGATATCATATCTCATGCTATAGGAAGGGTCTCAGGATTGGAATGGGAAGGACTTAGATATCACATATCATGCTATAGGGAGGGTCTCAGTTTTGATATTAGAAGCATTGAGATATCACATCTCATGCTATCGGAAGTGTCTCAGGATTGGAATGGGAAGGAGCTGGATATCACATCTCATGCTAAAGGAAGGGTCTCAGGTTTGGAACGGGAAGGATTTGGATATCACATCTCATGTTATAGGAAGGGTCTCAGGTTTGGTATAAGCATTGAGATATCACATCTCTGCTATCGGAAGTGTCTCAGGATTGGAATGGGAAGGAGTTGGATATCCCATCTCATGTTATAGGACGGGTCTCAGGTTTGTTATTAGAATCATTGAGATATCATATTGCATGCTGTAGGAAGGGCCTAAGGGTTGGAATGGGAAGGACTTGGATATCACATCTCATGCTATAGATAGGCTCTTAGGTTTGGAAAGGGAAGGAGTTGGATATCACATTTCATGTTAGAGGAAGGATCTCAGGTTTGGTATTAGAAGCATTGAGATATCACATCTCATGCTATAGGAAGGGTCTCAGGATTGGAATGGGAAGGAGTTGGATATCACATCTCATGCTAAAGGGAGGGTCTCAGGTTTGGAAGGGGAAGGATTTGGATATCACATCTCATGTTATAGGAAGGATCTCAGGTTTGGTATTAGAACCATTGAGATATCACATCTCATGCTATCGGAAGGATCTCAGGTTTGGTATTAGAAGCATTGAGATATCACATCTCATGCTATCAGAAGGGTCTCAGGATTGGAATGGGAAGGAGTTGGATATCACATCTCATGCTAAAGGGAGGGTCTCAGGTTTGGAAGGGGAAGGATTTGGATATCACATCTCATGTTATCGGAAGGATCTCACGTTTGGTATTAGAAGTATTGAGATATCATATCTCATGCTATAGGAAGGGTCTCAGGATTGGAATGGGAAGGACTTAGATATCACATATCATGCTATAGGGAGGGTCTCAGTTTTGATATTAGAAGCATTGAGATATCACATCTCATGCTATCGGAAGGGTCTCAGGTTTGGAACGGGAAGGATTTGGATATCACATCTCATGTTATAGGAAGGGTCTCAGGTTTGGTATAATCATTGAGATATCACATCTCTGCTATCGGAAGTGTCTCAGGATTGGAATGGGAAGGAGTTGGATATCCCATCTTATGTTATAGGACGGGTCTCAGGTTTGTTATTAGAATCATTGAGATATCATATTGCATGCTGTAGGAAGGGTCTAAGGGTTGGAATGGGAAGGACTTGGATATCACATCTCATGCTATAGATAGGCTCTTAGGTTTGGAAAGGGAAGGAGTTGGATATCACATTTCATGTTAGAGGAAGGATCTCAGGTTTGGTATTAGAAGCATTGAGACATCACATCTCATGCTATAGGAAGGGTCTCAGGATTGGAATGGGAAGTAGTTGGATATCACATCTCATGCTATATGAAGTGTCTCAGGTTTGGTATAAGCATTGAGATATCACATCTCATGCTATAGGACGGGTCTCAGGATTGGAATGGAAGGAGTTGGATATCACATCTCATGTTATAGGAAGGATCTCAGGTTTGGTATTAGAAGCATTGAGACATCACATCTCATGCTATAGGAAGGGTCTCAGGGTTGGAATGGGAAGGAGTTGGATATCACATCTCATCCAATAGGAAGGGTCTCAGGTTTGGAATGGGAAGGAATTGGATATCACATCTCATGTTATAGGAAGGATCTCAGGTTTGGTATCAGAAGCATTGAGATATCACATCTCATGCTATAGGAAGGGTCTCAGGATTGGAATGTGAAGGATTTGGATATCACATCTCATGCTAAAGGAAGGGTCTCTGGTTTGGTAGAAGCATTGAGATATCACGTCTCTGCTATCGGAAGGGTCTCAGGATTGGATTGGGAAGGAGTTGGATATCCCTTCTCATGCTATAGGAAGGGTCTCAGGATTTGAATGGCAAGGAGTTGGATATCACATCTCATGCCATAGGAAGGGTCTCAGGTTTGGTATAAGCATTGAGATATCACATCTCTGCTATCGGAAGGGTCTCAGGATTGGATTGGGAAGGAGTTGGATATCCCTTCTCATGCTATAGGAAGTGTCTCAGGTTGGAATGGGAAGGAGTTGGATATCACATCTCATGTTATAGGAAGGGTCTCAGGATTGGAATGGGAAGGATTTGGATATCACATCTCTTGCTATAGGAAGGGTCTCAGGATTGGAATGGGTAGGAGTTGGATATTACTTTCTTGCTATAGGAAGGGTCTCATGTTTGGAATGGGAATGAGTTGGATATCACATATGCTATAGTTAGTGTCTCAGGTTTGGAACGGGAAGGAGTTGGATATCACATCTCATGTTATAGGAAGGGTCTCAGGTTTGTTATAAGCATTGAGATATCACATCTCTGCTATCGGAAGCGGCTCAGGATTGGAATGGGAAGGAGTTGGATATCCCATCTCATGTTATAGTAAGAGTCTCTGGTTTGGTATTAGAATCATTGAGATATCACATCGCATGCTGTAGGAAGGGTCTAAGGATTGGAATGGGATGGACTTGGATATCACATCTCATGCTATAGGTAGGCTCTCAGGTTTGATATAAGCATTGAGATATCACATCTCATGCTATAGGAAGGGTCTCAGGATTGGAATGGGAAGGATTTGGATATCACATCTCATGCTATAGGAAGGGTCTCAGATTTGGTATAAGCATTGAGATATCACATCTCATGCTAAAGGAAGGGTCTCAGGATTGGAATGGGAAGGAGTTGTATATGACATCTCAGGCCATAGGAAGGGTCTCATGTTTGGTATAAGCATTGAGATATCACATCTCTGCTATCGGAAGGGTCTCAGGATTGGAATGGGAAGGAGTTGGATATCCCATCTCATGTTATAGGAAGGGTCTCAGGTTTGGTATTAGAAGCATAGAGATATCACATCTCATGCTATAGGAAGGGTCTCAGGATTGGAATGGGAAGGACTTGGATGTCACATCTCATGCTATAGGGAGGGTCTCAAGTTTGATATTAGAAGCATTGAGATAACAAATCTCATGATATCGGAAGGGTCTCAGGATTGGAATGGGAAGGAGTTGGATACCACATCTCATGATAAAGGAAGGGTCTAAGGTTTGGAAGGGGAAGGATTTGGATATCACATCTCATGTTATAGGACGGGTCTCAGGTTTGGTATTAGAAGCATTGAGATATCAAGTCTCATGGTATAAGAAGGGTCTCAGAATTGGAATGGGAAGGAGTTGGATATCACACCTCAAGCTATAGGAAGGGTCTCAGGATTGGAATGGGAAGGAGTTTGATATCACATCTCATGCCATAGTATGGGTCTCAGGTTTGGTAGAAGCATTGGGATATCACATCTCATGCTATCGGAAGGGTATCAGTATTGGATTTGGAAGAAGTTGGATATCCCATCTCATGCTATAGGAAGGGTCTCAGGTTGGAATGGGAAGGAGTTGGATATCACATTTCATGTTATAGGAAGGGTCTCAGGATTGGAATGGGAAGGACTTGGATATCATATCTCATGCTATAGGACAGGTCTCAGGTTTGTTATTAGAATCATTGAGATATCATATTGCATGCTGTAGGAAGGGTCTAAGGATTGGAACGGGAAGGACTTGGATATCACATCTCATGCTATAGATAGGCTCTTAGGTTTGGAAAGGGAAGGAGTTGGATATCACATTTCATGTTAGAGGAAGGAGCTCAGGTTTGGTATTAGAAGCATTGAGATATCACATCTCATGCTATAGGAAGGGTCTCAGGATTGGAATGGGAAGTAGTTGGATATCACATCTCATGCTATAGGAAGGGTCTCAGGTTTGGTATAAGCATTGAGATATCACATCTCATGCTATAGGACGGGTCTCAGGATTGGAATGGAAGGAGTTGGATATCACATCTCATGTTATAGGAAGGATCTCAGGTTTGGTATTAGAAGCATTGAGACATCACATCTCATGCTATAGGAAGGGTCTCAGGGTTGGAATGGGAAGGAGTTGGATATCACATCTCATCCAATAGGAAGGGTCTCAGGTTTGGAATGGGAAGGAATTGGATATCACATCTCATGTTATAGGAAGGATCTCAGGTTTGGTATTAGAAGCATTGAGATATCACATCTCATGCTATAGGAAGGGTCTCAGGATTGGAATGTGAAGGATTTGGATATCACATCTCATGCTAAAGGAAGGGTCTCAGGATTGGTAGAAGCATTGAGATATCACGTCTCTGCTATCGGAGGGGTCTCAGGATTGGATTGGGAAGGAGTTGGATATCCCTTCTCATGCTATAGGAAGGGTCTCAGGATTTGAATGGCAAGGAGTTGGATATCACATCTCATGCCATAGGAAGGGTCTCAGGTTTGGAAGGGTCTCAGGATTGGAATGGGAAGGAGTTGGATATCACATCTCATGATAAAGGAAGGGTCTAGGTTTGGAAGGGGAAGGATTTGGATATCACATCTCATGTTATATTACGGGTCTCAGGTTTGGTATTAGAAGCATTGAGATATCAAGTCTCATAGTATAGGAAGGGTCTCAGAATTGGAATGGGAAGGAGTTGGATATCCCATCTCATGTTATAGGAAGAGTCTCTGGTTTGGTATTAGAATCATTGAGATATTCACATCGCATGCTGTAGGAAGGGTCTAAGGATTGGAATGGGATGGACTTGGATATCACATCTCATGCTATAGGTAGGCTCTCAGGTTTGGTATAAGCATTGAGATATCACATCTCATGCTATAGGAAGGGTCTCAGAATTGGAATGGGAAGGAGTTGGATATCACATCTCAAGCTATAGGAAGGGTCTCAGTATTGGAATGGGAAGGACTTGGATATCACATCTCATGCTATAGGAAGGCTCTCAGGTTTGGAAGGGGAAAGAGTTGGATATCTCATTTCATGTTAGAGGTAGGATCTCAGGTTTGGTATTAGAGGCATTGAGATATCACATCTCATGCAATCAGAAGGGTCTCAGGAATGGAATGGGAAGGAGTTAGATATCACATCTCATGCTAAAGGGAGGGTCTCAGGTTTGGAAGGGGAAGGATTTGGATATCACATCTCATGTTATAGGAAGGATCTCAGGTTTGGTATTAGAAGCATTGAGATATCACATCTCATGCTATCGGAAGGATCTCAGGTTTGGTATTAGAAGCATTGAGATATCACATCTCATGCTATCAGAAGAGTCTCAGGATTGGAATAGGAAGGAGTTGGATATCACATTTCATGCTAAAGGGAGGGTCTCAGGTTTGGAAGGGGAAGGATTTGGATATCACATCTCATGTTATCGGAAGGATCTCACGTTTGGTATTAGAAGTATTGAGATATCATATCTCATGCTATAGGAAGGGTCTCAGGATTGGAATGGGAAGGAGTTGGATATCACATCTCATGCTATAGGGAGGGTCTCAGGATTGGAATGGGAAGGACTTAGATATCACATATCATGCTATAGGGAGGGTCTCAGTTTTGATATTAGAAGCATTGAGATATCACATCTCATGCTATCGGAAGTGTCTCAGGATTGGAATGGGAAGGAGCTGGATATCACATCTCATGCTAAAGGAAGGGTCTCAGGTTTGGAACGAGAAGGATTTTGATATCACATCTCATGTTATAGGAAGGGTCTCAGGTTTGGTATAAGCATTGAGATATCACATCTCTGCTATCGGAAGTGTCTCAGGATTGGAATGGGAAGGAGTTGGATATCCCATCTCATGTTATAGGACGGGTCTCAGGTTTGTTATTAGAATCATTGAGATATCATATTGCATGCTGTAGGAAGGGTCTAAGGGTTGGAATGTGAAGGACTTGGATATCACATCTCATGCTATAGATAGGCTCTTAGGTTTGGAAAGGGAAGGAGTTGGATATCACATTTCATGTTAGAGGAAGGATCTCAGGTTTGGTATTAGAAGTATTGAGATATCACATCTCATGCTATAGGAAGGGTCTCAGGATTGGAATGGGAAGCAGTTGGATATGACATCTCATGCTATAGGAAGGGTCTCAGGTTTGGTATAAGCATTGAGATATCACATCTCATGCTATAGGACGGGTCTCAGGATTGGAATGGAAGGAGTTGGATATCACATCTCATGTTATAGGAAGGATCTCAGGTTTGGTATTAGAAGCATTGAGACATCACATCTCATGCTATAGGAAGGGTCTCAGGGTTGGAATGGGAAGGAGTTGGATATCACATCTCATCCAATAGGAAGGGTCTCAGGTTTGGAATGGGAAGGAATTGGATATCACATCTCATGTTATAGGAAGGATCTCAGGTTTGGTATTAGAAGCATTGAGATATCACATCTCATGCTATAGGAAGGGTCTCAGGATTGGAATGTGAAGGATTTGGATATCACATCTCATGCTAAAGGAAGGGTCTCAGGTTTGGTAGAAGCATTGAGATATCACGTCGCTGCTATCGGAAGGGTCTCAGGATTGGATTGGGAAGGAGTTGGATATCCCTTCTCATGCTATAGGAAGGGTCTCAGGATTTGAATGGCAAGGAGTTGGATATCACATCTCATGCCATAGGAAGGGTCTCAGGTTTGGTATAAGCATTGAGATATCACATCTCTGCTATCGGAAGGGTCTCAGGATTGGATTGGGAAGGAGTTGGATATCCCTTCTCATGCTATAGGAAGTGTCTCAGGTTGGAATGGGAAGGAGTTGGATATCACATCTCATGTTATAGGAAGGGTCTCAGGATTGGAATGGGAAGGATTTGGATATCACATCTCTTGCTATAGGAAGGGTCTCAGGATTGGAATGGGTAGGAGTTGGATATTACTTTCTTGCTATAGGAAGGGTCTCATGTTTGGAATGGGAAGGAGTTGGATATCACATATGCTATAGTTAGTGTCTCAGGTTTGGAACGGGAAGGAGTTGGATATCACATCTCATGTTATAGGAAGGGTCTCAGGTTTGGTATAAGCATTGAGATATCACATCTCTGCTATCGGAAGCGGCTCAGGATTGGAATGGGAAGGAGTTGGATATCCCATCTCATGTTATAGGAAGAGTCTCTGGTTTGGTATTAGAATCATTGAGATATCACATCGCATGCTGTAGGAAGGGTCTAAGGATTGGAATGGGATGGACTTGGATATCACATCTCATGTTATAGGTAGGCTCTCAGGTTTGGTATAAGCATTGAGATATCACATCTCATGCTATAGGAAGGGTCTCAGGATTGGAATGGGAAGGAATTGGATATCACATCTCAGGCTATAGGAAGGGTCTCAGGATTGGAATGGGAAGGAGTTGGATATCACATCTCATGCTATAGGAAGGGTCTCAGGCTTGGTATAAGCATTGAGATATCACATCTCATGCTATAGGAAGGGTCTCAGGATTGGAATGGAAGGAGTTGGATATCACATCTCATGTTATAGGAAGGATCTCAGGTTTGGTATTAGAAGCATTGAGACATCACATCTCATGCTATAGGAAGGGTCTCAGGATTGGAATGGGAAGGAGTTGGATATCAAATCTCATGCTATAGGAAGGGTCTCAGGATTGGAATGGGAAGGAGTTGAATATGACATCTCATGCCGTAGGAAGGGTCTCAGGTTTGGTATAAACATTGAGATATCACATCTCTGCTATCAAAAGGGTCTCAGGATTGGAATTGGAAGGAGTTGGATATCCCATCTCATGTTATAGGAAGAGTCTCAGGTTTGGTATTAGAAGCATTGAGATATCACATCTCATGCTATAGGAAGTGTCTCAGGATTGGAATGGGAAGGACTTGGATATCACATCTCATGCTATAGGTAGGGTCTCAAGTTTGACATTAGAAGCATTGAGATATCACATCTCATGCTATAGGAAGGGTCTGAGGATTGGAATGGGAAGGAGTTGGATATCACATCTCCTGCTATGGGAAGGGTCTCAGGTTTGGTATAAGCAGTGAGATATCACATCTCATGCTATAGGAAGTGTCTCAGGATTGGAATGGGAAGGAGTTGGATATCACATCTCATGTTATAGGAAGGATCTCAGGTGTGGTATAAGCATTGAGATATCACATCTCATGCTATAGGAAGGGTCTCAGGATTGGAATGGGAAGGAATTGGATATCACATCTCAGGCTATAGGAAGGGTCTCATGATTGGAATGGGAAGGAGTTGGATATCACATCTCATGCTATAGGAAGGGTCTCAGGCTTGGTATAAGCATTGAGATATCACATCTCATGCTATAGGAAGGGTCTCAGGATTGGAATGGAAGGAGTTGGATATCCCATCTCATGTTATAGGAAGAGTCTCAGGTTTGGTATTAGAAGCATTGAGATATCACATCTCATGCTATAGGAAGTGTCTCAGGATTGGAATGGGAAGGACTTGGATATCACATCTCATGCTATAGGTAGGGTCTCAAGTTTGACATTAGAAGCATTGAGATATCACATCTCATGCTATAGGAAGGGTCTGAGGATTGGAATGGGAAGGAGTTGGATATCACATCTCCTGCTATGGGAAGGGTCTCAGGTTTGGTATAAGCAGTGAGATATCACATCTCATGCTATAGGAAGTGTCTCAGGATTGGAATGGGAAGGAGTTGGATATCACATCTCATGTTATAGGAAGGATCTCAGGTGTGGTATAAGCATTGAGATATCACATCTCTGCTATCGGAAGGGTCTCAAGATTGGAATGGGAAGGAGTTGGATATTCCCATCTCATGTTATAGGAAGGGTCTCAGGTTTGGTATTAGAAGCATTGAGATATCACATCTCATGCTATAGGAAGGGTCTCAGGATTGGAATGGGAAGGACTTGGATATCACATCTCATGCTATAGGGAGGGTCTCAAGTTTGATATTAGAAGCTTTGAGATATCACATCTCATGATATCGGAAGGGTCTCAGGATTGGAATGGGAAGGAGTTGGATATCACATCTCATGATAAAGAACGGGTCTAAGGTTTGGAAGGGGAAGGATTTGGATATCACATCTCATGTTATATTACGGGTCTCAGGTTTGGTATTAGAAGCATTGAGATATCAAGTCTCATAGTATAGGAAGGGTCTCAGAATTGGAATGGGAAGGAGTTGGATATCCCATCTCATGTTATAGGAAGAGTCTCTGGTTTGGTAATAGAATCATTGAGATATTCACATCGCATGCTGTAGGAAGGGTCTAAGGATTGGAATGGGATGGACTTGGATATCACATCTCATGCTATAGGTAGGCTCTCAGGTTTGGTATAAGCATTGAGATATCACATCTCATGCTATAGGAAGGGTCTCAGAATTGGAATGGGAAGGAGTTGGATATCACATCTCAAGCTATAGGAAGGGTCTCAGTATTGGAATGGGAAGGACTTGGATATCACATCTCATGCTATAGGAAGGCTCTCAGGTTTGGAAGGGGAAAGAGTTGGATATCTCATTTCATGTTAGAGGTAGGATCTCAGGTTTGGTATTAGAGGCATTGAGATATCACATCTCATGCTATCAGAAGGGTCTCAGGAATGGAATGGGAAGGATTTGGATATCACATCTCATGTTATAGGAAGGATCTCAGGTTTGGTATTAGAAGCATTGAGATATCACATCTCATGCTATCGGAAGGATCTCAGGTTTGGTATTAGAAGCATTGAGATATCACATCTCATGCTATCAGAAGAGTCTCAGGATTGGAATAGGAAGGAGTTGGATATCACATTTCATGCTAAAGGGAGGGTCTCAGGTTTGAAAGGGGAAGGATTTGGATATCACATCTCATGTTATCGGAAGGATCTCACGTTTGGTATTAGAAGTATTGAGATATCATATCTCATGCTATAGGAAGGGTCTCAGGATTGGAATGGGAAGGAGTTGGATATCACATCTCATGATATAGGGAGGGTCTCAGGATTGGAATGGGAAGGACTTAGATATCACATATCATGCTATAGGGAGGGTCTCAGTTTTGATATTAGAAGCATTGAGATATCACATCTCATGCTATCGGAAGTGTCTCAGGATTGGAATGGGAAGGAGCTGGATATCACATCTCATGCTAAAGGAAGGGTCTCAGGTTTGGAACGAGAAGGATTTGGATATCACATCTCATGTTATAGGAAGGGTCTCAGGTTTGGTATAAGCATTGAGATATCACATCTCTGCTATCGGAAGTGTCTCAGGATTGGAATGGGAAGGAGTTGGATATCCCATCTCATGTTATAGGACGGGTCTCAGGTTTGTTATTAGAATCATTGAGATATCATATTGCATGCTGTAGGAAGGGTCTAAGGGTTGGAATGTGAAGGACTTGGATATCACATCTCATGCTATAGATAGGCTCTTAGGTTTGGAAAGGGAAGGAGTTGGATATCACATTTCATGTTAGAGGAAGGATCTCAGGTTTGGTATTAGAAGCATTGAGATATCACATCTCATGCTATAGGAAGGGTCTCAGGATTGGAATGGGAAGCAGTTGGATATCACATCTCATGCTATAGGAAGGGTCTCAGGTTTGGTATAAGCATTGAGATATCACATCTCATGCTATAGGACGGGTCTCAGGATTCGAATGGAAGGAGTTGGATATCACATCTCATGTTATAGGAAGGATCTCAGGGTTGGTATTAGAAGCATTGAGACATCACATCTCATGCTATAGGAAGGGTCTCAGGGTTGGAATGGGAAGGAGTTGGATATCACATCTCATCCAATAGGAAGGGTCTCAGGTTTGGAATGGGAAGGAATTGGATATCACATCTCATGTTATAGGAAGGATCTCAGGTTTGGTATTAGAAGCATTGAGATATCACATCTCATGCTATAGGAAGGGTCTCAGGATTGGAATGTGAAGGATTTGGATATCACATCTCATGCTAAAGGAAGGGTCTCAGGTTTGGTAGAAGCATTGAGATATCACGTCGCTGCTATCGGAAGGGTCTCAGGATTGGATTGGGAAGGAGTTGGATATCCCTTCTCATGCTATAGGAAGGGTCTCAGGATTTGAATGGCAAGGAGTTGGATATCACATCTCATGCCATAGGAAGGGTCTCAGGTTTGGTATAAGCATTGAGATATCACATCTCTGCTATCGGAAGGGTCTCAGGATTGGATTGGGAAGGAGTTGGATATCCCTTCTCATGCTATAGGAAGTGTCTCAGGTTGGAATGGGAAGGAGTTGGATATCACATCTCATGTTATAGGAAGGGTCTCAGGATTGGAATGGGAAGGATTTGGATATCACATCTCTTGCTATAGGAAGGGTCTCAGGATTGGAATGGGTAGGAGTTGGATATTACTTTCTTGCTATAGGAAGGGTCTCATGTTTGGAATGGGAAGGAGTTGGATATCACATATGCTATAGTTAGTGTCTCAGGTTTGGAACGGGAAGGAGTTGGATATCACATCTCATGTTATAGGAAGGGTCTCAGGTTTGGTATAAGCATTGAGATATCACATCTCTGCTATCGGAAGCGGCTCAGGATTGGAATGGGAAGGAGTTGGATATCCCATCTCATGTTATAGGAAGAGTCTCTGGTTTGGTAATAGAATCATTGAGATATCACATCGCATGCTGTAGGAAGGGTCTAAGGATTGGAATGGGATGGACTTGGATATCACATCTCATGTTATAGGTAGGCTCTCAGGTTTGGTATAAGCATTGAGATATCACATCTCATGCTATAGGAAGGGTCTCAGGATTGGAATGGGAAGGAATTGGATATCACATCTCAGGCTATAGGAAGGGTCTCAGGATTGGAATGGGAAGGAGTTGGATATCACATCTCATGCTATAGGAAGGGTCTCAGGTTTGGTATAAGCATTGATATATCACATCTCATGCTATAGGAAGGGTCTCAGGATTGGAATGGAAGGAGTTGGATATCACATCTCATGTTATAGGAAGGATCTCAGGTTTGGTATTAGAAGCATTGAGACATCACATCTCATGCTATAGGAAGGGTCTCAGGATTGGAATGGGAAGGAGTTGGATATCAAATCTCATGCTATAGGAAGGGTCTCAGGATTGGAATGGGAAGGAGTTGAATATGACATCTCATGCCGTAGGAAGGGTCTCAGGTTTGGTATAAACATTGAGATATCACATCTCTGCTATCAAAAGGGTCTCAGGATTGGAATTGGAAGGAGTTGGATATCCCATCTCATGTTATAGGAAGAGTCTCAGGTTTGGTATTAGAAGCATTGAGATATCACATCTCATGCTATAGGAAGTGTCTCAGGATTGGAATGGGAAGGACTTGGATATCACATCTCATGCTATAGGTAGGGTCTCAAGTTTGACATTAGAAGCATTGAGATATCACATCTCATGCTATAGGAAGGGTCTGAGGATTGGAATGGGAAGGAGTTGGATATCACATCTGCTATGGGAAGGGTCTCAGGTTTGGTATAAGCAGTGAGATATCACATCTCATGCTATAGGAAGTGTCTCAGGATTGGAATCTGAAGGAGTTGGATATCACATCTCATGTTATAGGAAGGATCTCAGGTGTGGTATAAGCATTGAGATATCACATCTCTGCTATCGGAAGGTCTGAAGATTGGAATGGGAAGGAGTTGGATATTCCCATCTCATGTTATAGGAAGGGTCTCAGGTTTGGTATTAGAAGCATTGAGATATCACATCTCATGCTATAGGAAGGGTCTCAGGATTGGAATGGGAAGGACTTGGATATCACATCTCATGCTATAGGGAGGGTCTCAAGTTTGATATCAGAAGCTTTGAGATATCACATCTCATGATATCGGAAGGGTCTCAGGATTGGAATGGGAAGGAGTTGGATATCACATCTCTTGATAAAGGAAGGGTCTAAGGTTTGGAAGGGGAAGGATTTGGATATCACATCTCATGTTATATTACGGGTCTCAGGTTTGGTATTAGAAGCATTGAGATATCAAGTCTCATAGTATAGGAAGGGTCTCAGAATTGGAATGGGAAGGAGTTGGATATCCCATCTCATGTTATAGGAAGAGTCTCTGGTTTGGTATTAGAATCATTGAGATATCACATCGCATGCTGTAGGAAGGGTCTAAGGATTGGAATGGGATGGACTTGGATATCACATCTCATGCTATAGGTAGGCTCTCAGGTTTGGTATAAGCATTGAGATATCACATCTCATGCTATAGGAAGGGTCTCAGAATTGGAATGGGAAGGAGTTGGATATCACATCTCAAGCTATAGGAAGGGTCTCAGTATTGGAATGGGAAGGACTTGGATATCACATCTCATGCTATAGGAAGGCTCTCAGGTTTGGAAGGGGAAAGAGTTGGATATCTCATTTCATGTTAGAGGTAGGATCTCAGGTTTGGTATTAGAGGCATTGAGATATCACATCTCATGCTATCAGAAGGGTCTCAGGAATGGAATGGGAAGGAGTTAGATATCACATCTCATGCTAAAGGGAGGGTCTCAGGTTTGGAAGGGGAAGGATTTGGATATCACATCTCATGTTATAGGAAGGATCTCAGGTTTGGTATTAGAAGCATTGAGATATCACATCTCATGCTATCGGAAGGATCTCAGGTTTGGTATTAGAAGCATTGAGATATCACATCTCATGCTATCAGAAGAGTCTCAGGATTGGAATAGGAAGGAGTTGGATATGACATTTCATGCTAAAGGGAGGGTCTCAGGTTTGGAAGGGGAAGGATTTGGATATCACATCTCATGTTATCGGAAGGATCTCACGTTTGGTATTAGAAGTATTGAGATATCATATCTCATGCTATAGGAAGGGTCTCAGGATTGGAATGGGAAGGAGTTGGATATCACATCTCATGCTATAGGGAGGGTCTCAGGATTGGAATGGGAAGGACTTAGATATCACATATCATGCTATAGGGAGGGTCTCAGTTTTGATATTAGAAGCATTGAGATATCACATCTCATGCTATCGGAAGTGTCTCAGGATTGGAATGGGAAGGAGCTGGATATCACATCTCATGCTAAAGGAAGGGTCTCAGGTTTGGAACGGGAAGGATTTGGATATCACATCTCATGTTATAGGAAGGGTCTCAGGTTTGGTATAAGCATTGAGATATCACATCTCTGCTATCGGAAGTGTCTCAGGATTGGAATGGGAAGGAGTTGGATATCCCATCTCATGTTATAGGACGGGTCTCAGGTTTGTTATTAGAATCATTGAGATATCATATTGCATGCTGTAGGAAGGGTCTAAGGGTTGGAATGTGAAGGACTTGGATATCACATCTCATGCTATAGATAGGCTCTTAGGTTTGGAAAGGGAAGGAGTTGGATATCACATTTCATGTTAGAGGAAGGATCTCAGGTTTGGTATTAGAAGCATTGAGATATCACATCTCATGCTATAGGAAGGGTCTCAGGATTGGAATGGGAAGCAGTTGGATATCACATCTCATGCTATAGGAAGGGTCTCAGGTTTGGTATAAGCATTGAGATATCACATCTCATGCTATAGGACGGGTCTCAGGATTGGAATGGAAGGAGTTGGATATCACATCTCATGTTATAGGAAGGATCTCAGGTTTGGTATTAGAAGCATTGAGACATCACATCTCTGCTATCGGAAGCGGCTCAGGATTGGAATGGGAAGGAGTTGGATATCCCATCTCATGTTATAGGAAGAGTCTCTGGTTTGGTATTAGAATCATTGAGATATCACATAGCATGCTGTAGGAAGGGTCTAAGGATTGGAATGGGATGGACTTGGATATCACATCTCATGTTATAGGTAGGCTCTCAGGTTTGCTATAAGCATTGAGATATCACATCTCATGCTATAGGAAGGGTCACAGGATTGGAATGGGAAGGAATTGGATATCACATCTCATGCTATAGGAAGGGTCTCAGGTTTGGTATTAGAAGCATTGAGATATCACATCTCATGCTAAAGGAAGGGTCTCAGGATTGGAATGGGAAGGAGTTGTATATGACATCTCAGGCCATAGGAAGGTTCTCAGGTTTGGTATAAGCATTGAGATATCACATCTCTGCTATCGGAAAGGTCTCAGGATTGGAATGGGAAGGAGTTGGATATCCCATCTCATGTTATAGGAAGGGTCTCAGGTTTGGTATTAGAAGCATAGAGATATCACATCTCATGCTATAGGAAGGGTCTCAGGATTGGAATGGGAAGGACTTGGATGTCACATCTCATGCTATAGGTAGGGTCTCAAGTTTGATATTAGAAGCATTGAGATAACAAATCTCATGATATCGGAAGGGTCTCAGGATTGGAATGGGAAGGAGTTGGATATCACATCTCATGATAAAGGAAGGGTCTAAGGTTTGGAAGGGGAAGGATTTGGATATCACATCTCATGTTATAGGACGGGTCTCAGGTTTAATATTAGAAGCATTGAGATATCAAGTCTCATGGTATAAGAAGGGTCTCAGAATTGGAATGGGAAGGAGTTGGATATCACACCTCAAGCTATAGGAAGGGTCTCAGGATTGGAATGGGAAGGAGTTTGATATCACATCTCATGCCATAGTATGGGTCTCAGGTTTGGTAGGAGCATTGGGATATCACATCTCATGCTATCGGAAGGGTATCAGTATTGGATTTGGAAGAAGTTGGATATCCCATCTCATGCTATAGGAAGGGTCTCAGGTTGGAATGGGAAGGAGTTGGATATCACATTTCGTGTTATAGGAAGGGTCTCAGGATTGGAATGGGAAGGACTTGGATATCATATCTCATGCTATAGGACGGGTCTCAGGTTTGTTATTAGAATCATTGAGATATCATATTGCATGCTGTAGGAAGGGTCTAAGGATTGGAATGGGAAGGACCTGGTTATCACATCTCATGCTATAGAACGGCTCTCAGGTTTGGAAAGGGAAGGAGTTGGATATCACATCTCATGTTATAGGATGGATCTCAGGTTTGGTATTAGAAGTATTGAGATATCACATCTCATGTTATCGGAAGGATCTCAGGTTTGGTATTAGAAGTATTGAGATATCACATCTCATGCTATAGGAAGGGTCTCAGGATTGGAATGGGAAGGAGTTGGATATCACATCTCATGCTAAAGGAAGGGTCTCAGGTTTGGTAGAAGCATTGAGATATCACATCTCATGCTATAGGAAGGGTCTCAGGATTGGAATGGGAAGGACTTAGATATCACATATCATGCTATAGGGAGGGTCTCAGTTTTGATATTAGAAGCATTGAGATATCACATCTCATGCTAAAGGAAGGGTCTCAGGTTTGGAACGGGAAGGAGTTGGATATCACATCTCATGTTATAGGAAGGGTCTCAGGTTTGGTATAAACATTGAGATATCACATCTCTGCTATCGGAAGTGTCTCAGGATTGGAATGGGAAGGAGTTGGATATCCCATCTCATGTTATAGGACGGGTCTCAGGTTTGTTATTGGAATCATTGAGATATCATATTGCATGCTGTAGGAAGGGTCTAAGGGTTGGAATGTGAAGGACTTGGATATCACATCTCATGCTATAGATAGGCTCTTAGGTTTGGAAAGGGAAGGAGTTGGATCTCACATTTCATGTTAGAGGAAGGATCTCAGGTTTGGTATTAGAAGCATTGAGATATCACATCTCATGCTATAGGAAGGGTCTCAGGATTGGAATGGGAAGGAGTTGGATATCACATCTCATGCTATAGGAAGGGTCTCAGGTTTGGTATAAGCATTGAGATATCACATCTCATGCTATAGGAAGGGTCTCAGGATTGGAATGGAAGGAGTTGGATATCAGATCTCATGTTATAGGAAGGATCTCAGGTTTGGTATTAGAAGCATTGAGACATCACATCTCATGCTATAGGAAGGGTCTCAGGATTGGAATGGGAAGGAGTTGGATATCAAATCTCATGCTATAGGAAGGGTCTCAGGATTGGAATGGGAATGAGTTGAATATGACATCTCATGCCGTAGGAAGGGTCTCAGGTTTGGTATAAACATTGAGATATCACATCTCTGCTATCAAAAGGGTCTCAGGATTGGAATGGGAAGGAGTTGGGTATCCCATCTCATGTTATAGGAAGAGTCTCAAGTTTGGTATTAGAAGCATTGAGATATCACATCTCATGCTATAGGAAGTGTCTCAGGATTGGAATGGGAAGGACTTGGATATCACATCTCATGCTATAGGTAGTGTCTCAAGTTTGACATTAGAAGCATTGAGATATCACATCTCATGCTATAGGAAGGGTCTGAGGATTGGAATGGGAAGGAGTTGGATATCACATCTCCTGCTATGGGAAGGGTCTCAGGTTTGGTATAAGCAGTGAGATATCACATCTCATGCTATAGGAAGTGTCTCAGGATTGGAATGGGAAGGAGTTGGATATCACATCTCATGTTATAGGAAGGATCTCAGGTTTGGTATAAGCATTGAGATATCACATCTCTGCTATCGGAAGGGTCTCAAGAATGGAATGGGAAGGAGTTGGATATTCCCATCTCATGTTATAGGAAGGGTCTCAGGTTTGGTATTAGAAGCATTGAGATATCACATCTCATGCTATAGGAAGGGTCTCAGGATTGGAATGGGAAGGACTTGGATATCACATCTCATGCTATAGGGAGGGTCTCAAGTTTGATATTAGAAGCTTTGAGATATCACATCTCATGATATCGGAAGGGTCTCAGGATTGGAATGGGAAGGAGTTGGATATCACATCTCATGAAAAAGGAAGGGTCTAAGGTTTGGAAGGGGAAGGATTTGGATATCACATCTCATGTTATATTACGGGTCTCAGGTTTGGTATTAGAAGCATTGAGATATCAAGTCTCATAGTATAGGAAGGGTCTCAGAATTGGAATGGGAAGGAGTTGGATATCCCATCTCATGTTATAGGAAGAGTCTCTGGTTTGGTATTAGAATCATTGAGATATCACATCGCATGCTGTAGGAAGGGTCTAAGGATTGGAATGGGATGGACTTGGATATCACATCTCATGTTATAGGTAGGCTCTCAGGTTTGGTATAAGCATTGAGATATCACATCTCATGCTATAGGAAGGGTCTCAGAATTGGAATGGGAAGGAGTTGGATATCACATCTCAAGCTATAGGATGGGTCTCAGTATTGGAATGGGAAGGACTTGGATATCACATCTCATGCTATAGGAAGGCTCTCAGGTTTGGAAGGGGAAAGAGTTGGATATCTCATTTCATGTTAGAGGTAGGATCTCCGGTTTGGTATTAGAGGCATTGAGATATCACATCTCATGCTATCAGAAGAGTCTCAGGATTGGAATAGGAAGGAGTTGGATATCACATTTCATGCTAAAGGGAGGGTCTCAGGTTTGGAAGGGGAAGGATTTGGATATCACATCTCATGTTATCGGAAGGATCTCACGTTTGGTATTAGAAGTATTGAGATATCATATCTCATGCTATAGGAAGGGTCTCAGGATTGGAATGGGAAGGAGTTGGATATCACATCTCATACTATAGGGAGGGTCTCAGGATTGGAATGGGAAGGACTTAGATATCACATATCATGCTATAGGGAGGGTCTCAGTTTTGATATTAGAAGCATTGAGATATCACATCTCATGCAATCGGAAGTGTCTCAGGATTGGAATGGGAAGGAGCTGGATATCACATCTCATGCTAAAGGAAGGGTCTCAGGTTTGGAACGGGAAGGATTTGGATATCACATCTCATGTTATAGGAAGGGTCTCAGGTTTGGTATAAGCATTGAGATATCACATCTCTGCTATCGGAAGTGTCTCAGGATTGGAATGGGAAGGAGTTGGATATCCCATCTCATGTTATAGGACGGGTCTCAGGTTTGTTATTAGAATCATTGAGATATCATATTGCATGCTGTAGGAAGGGTCTAAGGGTTGGAATGTGAAGGACTTGGATATCACATCTCATGCTATAGATAGGCTCTTAGGTTTGGAAAGGGAAGGAGTTGGATATCACATTTCATGTTAGAGGAAGGATCTCAGGTTTGGTATTAGAAGCATTGAGATATCACATCTCATGCTATAGGAAGGGTCTCAGGATTGGAATGGGAAGCAGTTGGATATCACATCTCATGCTATAGGAAGGGTCTCAGGTTTGGTATAAGCATTGAGATATCACATCTCATGCTATAGGACGGGTCTCAGGATTGGAATGGAAGGAGTTGGATATCACATCTCATGTTATAGGAAGGATCTCAGGTTTGGTATTAGAAGCATTGAGACATCACATCTCATGCTATAGGAAGGGTCTCAAGGTTGGAATGGGAAGGAGTTGGATATCACATCTCATCCAATAGGAAGGGTCTAAGGATTGGAATGGGATGGACTTGGATATCACATCTCATGTTATAGGTAGGCTCTCAGGTTTGGTATAAGCATTGAGATATCACATCTCATGCTATAGGAAGGGTCTCAGAATTGGAATGGGAAGGAGTTGGATATCACATCTCAAGCTATAGGAAGGGTCTCAGTATTGGAATGGGAAGGACTTGGATATCACATCTCATGCTATAGGAAGGCTCTCAGGTTTGGAAGGGGAAAGAGTTGGATATCTCATTTCATGTTAGAGGTAGGATCTCCGGTTTGGTATTAGAGGCATTGAGATATCACATCTCATGCTATCAGAAGGGTCTCAGGAATGGAATGGGAAGGAGTTAGATATCACATCTCATGCTAAAGGGAGGGTCTCAGGTTTGGAAGGGGAAGGATTTGGATATCACATCTCATGTTATTGGAAGGATCTCAGGTTTGGTATTAGAAGCATTGAGATATCACATCTCATGCTATCGGAAGGATCTCAGGTTTGGTATTAGAAGCATTGAGATATCACATCTCATGCTATCAGAAGAGTCTCAGGATTGGAATAGGAAGGAGTTGGATATCACATTTCATGCTAAAGGGAGGGTCTCAGGTTTGGAAGGGGAAGGATTTGGATATCACATCTCATGTCATCGGAAGGATCTCACGTTTGGTATTAGAAGTATTGAGATATCATATCTCATGCTATAGGAAGGGTCTCAGGATTGGAATGGGAAGGAGTTGGATATCACATCTCATGCTATAGGGAGGGTCTCAGGATTGGAATGGGAAGGACTTAGATATCACATATCATGCTATAGGGAGGGTCTCAGTTTTGATATTAGAAGCATTGAGATATCACATCTCATGCTATCGGAAGTGTCTCAGGATTGGAATGGGAAGGAGCTGGATATCACATCTCATGGTAAAGGAAGGGTCTCAGGTTTGGAACGGGAAGGATTTGGATATCACATCTCATGTTATAGGAAGGGTCTCAGGTTTGGTATAAGCATTGAGATATCACATCTCTGCTATCGGAAGTGTCTCAGGATTGGAATGGGAAGGAGTTGGATATCCCATCTCATGTTATAGGACGGGTCTCAGGTTTGTTATTAGAATCATTGAGATATCATATTGCATGCTGTAGGAAGGGTCTAAGGGTTGGAATGTGAAGGACTTGGATATCACATCTCATGCTATAGATAGGCTCTTAGGTTTGGAAAGGGAAGGAGTTGGATATCACATTTCATGTTAGAGGAAGGATCTCAGGTTTGGTATTAGAAGCATTGAGATATCACATCTCATGCTATAGGAAGGGTTTCAGGATTGGAATGGGAAGCAGTTGGATATCACATCTCATGCTATAGGAAGGGTCTCAGGTTTGGTATAAGCCTTGAGATATCACATCTCATGCTATAGGACGGGTCTCAGGATTGGAATGGAAGGAGTTGGATATCACATCTCATGTTATAGGAAGGATCTCAGGTTTGGTATTAGAAGCATTGAGACATCACATCTCATGCTATAGGAAGGGTCTCAAGGTTGGAATGGGAAGGAGTTGAATATCACATCTCATCCAATAGGAAGGGTCTCAGGTTTGGAATGGGAAGGAATTGGATATCACATCTCATGTTATAGGAAGGATCTCAGGTTTGGTATTAGAAGCATTGAGATATCACATCTCATGCTATAGGAAGGGTCTCAGGATTGGAATGTGAAGGATTTGGATATCACATCTCATGCTAAAGGAAGGGTCTCAGGTTTGGTAGAAGCATTGAGATATCACATCGCTGCTATCGGAAGGGTCTCAGGATTGGATTGGGAAGGAGTTGGATATCCCTTCTCATGCTATAGGAAGGGTCTCAGGATTTGAATGGCAAGGAGTTGGATATCACATCTCATGCCATAGGAAGGGACTCAGGTTTGGTATAAGCATTGAGATATCACATCTCTGCTATCGGAAGGGTCTCAGGATTGGATTGGGAAGGAGTTGGATATCCCTTCTCATGCTATAGGAAGTGTCTCAGGTTGGAATGGGAAGGAGTTGGATATCACATCTCATGTTATAGGAAGGGTCTCAGGATTGGAATGGGAAGGATTTGGATATCACATCTCTTGCTATAGGAAGGGTCTCAGGATTGGAATGGGTAGGAGTTGGATATTACTTTCTTGCTATAGGAAGGGTCTCATGTTTGGAATGGGAAGGAGTTGCATATCACATATGCTATAGTTAGTGTCTCAGGTTTGGAACGGGAAGGAGTTGGATATCACATCTCATGTTACAGGAAGGGTCTCAGGTTTGCTATAAGCATTGAGATATCACATCTCTGCTATCGGAAGCGGCTCAGGATTGGAATGGGAAGGAGTTGGATATCCCATCTCATGTTATAGGAAGAGTCTCTGGTTTGGTATTAGAATTATTGAGATATCACATCGCATGCTGTAGGAAGGGTCTAAGGATTGGAATGGGATAGACTTGGATATCACATCTCATGTTATAGGTAGGCTCTCAGGTTTGGTATAAGCATTGAGATATCACATCTCATGCTATAGGAAGGGTCTCAGGATTGGAATGGGAAGGAATTGGATATCACATCTCATGCTATAGGAAGGGTCTCAGATTTGGTATAAGCATTGAGATATCACATCTCATGCTAAAGGAAGGGTCTCAGGATTGGAATGGGAAGGAGTTGCATATGACATCTCAGGCCACAGGAAGGTTCTCAGGTTTGGTATAAGCATTGAGATATCACATCTCTGCTATCGGAAAGGTCTCAGGATTGGAATGGGAAGGAGTTGGATATCCCATCTCATGTTATAGGAAGGGTCTCAGGTTTGGTATTAGAAGCATAGAGATATCACATCTCATGCTATAGGAAGGGTCTCAGGATTGGAATGGGAAGGACTTGGATGTCACATCTCATGCTATAGGGAGGGTCTCAAGTTTGATATTAGAAGCATTGAGATAACAAATCTCATGATATCGGAAGGGTCTCAGGATTGGAATGGGAAGGATTTGGATATCACATCTCATGTTATAGGACGGGTCTCAGGTTTAATATTAGAAGTATTGAGATATCAAGTCTCATGGTATAAGAAGGGTCTCAGAATTGGAATGGGAAGGAGTTGGATATCACACCTCAAGCTATAGGAAGGGTCTCATGATTGGAATGGGAAGGAGTTTGATATCACATCTCATGCCATAGTATGGGTCTCAGGTTTGGTAGAAGCATTGGGATATCACATCTCATGCTATCGGAAGGGTATCAGTATTGGATTTGGAAGAAGTTGGATATCCCATCTCATGCTATAGGAATGGTCTCAGGTTGGAATGGGAAGGAGTTGGATATCACATTTCATGTTATAGGAAGGGTCTCAGGATTGGAATGCGAAGGACTTGGATATCATATCTCATGCTATAGGACGGGTCTCAGGTTTGTTATTAGAATCATTGAGATATCATATTGCATGCTGTAGGAAGGGTCTAAGGGTTGGAATGTGAAGGACTTGGATATCACATCTCATGCTATAGATAGGCTCTTAGGTTTGGAAAGGGAAGGAGTTGGATATCACATTTCATGTTAGAGGAAGGATCTCAGGTTTGGTATTAGAAGCATTGAGATATCACATCTCATGCTATAGGAAGGGTTTCAGGATTGGAATGGGAAGCAGTTGGATATCACATCTCATGCTATAGGAAGGGTCTCAGGTTTGGTATAAGCCTTGAGATATCACATCTCATGCTATAGGACGGGTCTCAGGATTGGAATCGAAGGAATTGGATATCACATCTCATGTTATAGGAAGGATCTCAGGTTTGGTATTAGAAGCATTGAGACATCACATCTCATGCTATAGGAAGGGTCTCAAGGTTGGAATGGGAAGGAGTTGGATATCACATCTCATCCAATAGGAAGGGTCTCAGGTTTGGAATGGGAAGGAATTGGATATCACATCTCATGTTATAGGAAGTATCTCAGGTTTGGTATTAGAAGCATTGAGATATCACATCTCATGCTATAGGAAGGGTCTCAGGATTGGAATGTGAAGGATTTGGATATCACATCTCATGCTAAAGGAAGGGTCTCAGGTTTGGTAGAAGCATTGAGATATCACGTCGCTGCTATCGGAAGGGTCTCAGGATTGGATTGGGAAGGAGTTGGATATCCCTTCTCATGCTATAGGAAGGGTCTCAGGATTTGAATGGCAAGGAGTTGGATATCACATCTCATGCCATAGGAAGGGTCTCAGGTTTGGTATAAGCATTGAGATATCACATCTCTGCTATCGGAAGGGTCTCAGGATTGGATTGGGAAGGAGTTGGATATCCCTTCTCATGCTATAGGAAGTGTCTCAGGTTGGAATGGGAAGGAGTTGGATATCACATCTCATGTTATAGGAAGGGTCTCAGGATTGGAATGGGAAGGATTTGGATATCACATCTCTTGCTATAGGAAGGGTCTCAGGATTGGAATGGGTAGGAGTTGGATATTACTTTCTTGCTATAGGAAGGGTCTCATGTTTGGAATGGGAAGGAGTTGGATATCACATATGCTATAGTTAGTGTCTCAGGTTTGGAACGGGAAGGAGTTGGATATCACATCTCATGTTATAGGAAGGGTCTCAGGTTTGGTATAAGCATTGAGATATCACATCTCTGCTATCGGAAGCGGCTCAGGATTGGAATGGGAAGGAGTTGGATATCCCATCTCATGTTATAGGAAGAGTCCCTGGTTTGGTATTAGAATTATTGAGATATCACATCGCATGCTGTAGGAAGGGTCTAAGGATTGGAATGGGATAGACTTGGATATCACATCTCATGTTATAGGTAGGCTCTCAGGTTTGGTATAAGCATTGAGATATCACATCTCATGCTATAGGAAGGGTCTCAGGATTGGAATGGGAAGGAATTGGATATCACATCTCATGCTATAGGAAGGGTCTCAGATTTGGTATAAGCATTGAGATATCACATCTCATGCTAAAGGAAGGGTCTCAGGATTGGAATGGGAAGGAGTTGTATATGACATCTCAGGCCATAGGAAGGTTCTCAGGTTTGGTATAAGTATTGAGATATCACATCTCTGCTATCGGAAAGGTCTCAGGATTGGAATGGGAAGGAGTTGGATATCCCATCTCATGTTATAGGAAGGGTCTCAGGTTTGGTATTAGAAGCATAGAGATATCACATCTCATGCTATAGGAAGGGTCTCAGGATTGGAATGGGAAGGACTTGGATGTCACATCTCATGCTATAGGGAGGGTCTCAAGTTTGATATTAGAAGCATTGAGATAACAAATCTCATGATATCGGAAGGGTCTCAGGATTGGAATGGGAAGGAGTTGGATATCACATCTCATGATAAAGGAAGGGTCTAAGGTTTGGAAGGGGAAGGATTTGGATATCACATCTCATGTTATAGGACGGGTCTCAGGTTTATATTAGAAGCATTGAGATATCAAGTCTCATGGTATAAGAAGGGTCTCAGAATTGGAATGGGAAGGAGTTGGATATCACACCTCAAGCTATAGGAAGGGTCTCAGGATTGGAATGGGAAGGAGTTTGATATCACATCTCATGCCATAGTATGGGTCTCAGGTTTGGTAGAAGCATTGGGATATCACATCTCATGCTATCGGAAGGGTATCAGTATTGGATTTGGAAGAAGTTGGATATCCCATCTCATGCTATAGGAAGGGTCTCAGGTTGGAATGGGAAGGAGTTGGATATCACATTTCATGTTATAGGAAGGGTCTCAGGATTGGAATGGGAAGGACTTGGATATCATATCTCATGCTATAGGACGGGTCTCAGGTTTGTTATTAGAATCATTGAGATATCATATTGCATGCTGTAGGAAGGGTTAAGGATTGGAATGGGAAGGACCTGGATATCACATCTCATGCTATAGAACGGCTCTCAGGTTTGGAAAGGGAAGGAGTTGGATATCACATCTCATGTTATAGGATGGATCTCAGGTTTGGTATTAGAAGTATTGAGATATCACATCTCATGTTATCGGAAGGATCTCAGGTTTGGTATTAGAAGTATTGAGATATCACATCTCATGCTATAGGAAGGGTTTCAGGATTGGAATGGGAAGGAGTTGGATATCACATCTCATGCTAAAGGAAGGGTCTCAGGTTTGGTAGAAGCATTGAGATATCACATCTCATGCTATAGGAAGGGTTTCAGGATTGGAATGGGAAGGACTTAGATATCACATATCATGCTATAGGGAGGGTCTCAGTTTTGATATTAGAAGCATTGAGATATCACATCTCATGCTATCGGAAGTGTCTCAGGATTGGAATGGGAAGGAGCTGGATATCACATCTCATGCTAAAGGAAGGGTGTCAGGTTTGGAACGGGAAGGAGTTGGATATCACATCTCATGTTATAGGAAGGGTCTCAGGTTTGGTATAAACATTGAGATATCACATCTCTGCTATCGGAAGTGTCTCAGGATTGGAATGGGAAGGAGTTGGATATCCCATCTCATGTTATAGGACGGGTCTCAGGTTTGTTATTAGAATCATTGAGATATCATATTGCATGCTGTAGGAAGGGTCTAAGGGTTGGAATGTGAAGGACTTGGATATCACATCTCATGCTATAGATAGGCTCTTAGGTTTGGAAAGGGAAGGAGTTGGATCTCACATTTCATGTTAGAGGAAGGATCTCAGGTTTGGTATTAGAAGCATTGAGATATCACATCTCATGCTATAGGAAGGGTCTCAGGATTGGAATGGGAAGGAGTTGGATATCACATCTCATGCTATAGGAAGGGTCTCAGGTTTGGTATAAGCATTGAGATATCACATCTCATGCTATAGGAAGGGTCTCAGGATTGGAATGGGAAGGAGTTGGATATCAAATCTCATGCTATAGGAAGCGTCTCAGGATTGGAATGGGAAGGAGTTGAATATGACATCTCATGCCGTAGGAAGGGTCTCAGGTTTGGTATAAACATTGAGATATCACATCTCTGCTATCAAAAGGGTCTCAGGATTGGAATGGGAAGGAGTTGGATATCCCATCTCATGTTATAGGAAGAGTCTCAGGTTTGGTATTAGAAGCATTGAGATATCACATCTCATGCTATAGGAAGTGTCTCAGGATTGGAATGGGAAGGAGTTGGATATCACATCTCATGTTATAGGAAGGGTCTCAGGATTGGAATGGGAAGGATTTGGATATCACATCTCTTGCTATAGGAAGGGTCTCAGGATTGGAATGGGTAGGAGTTGGATATTACTTTCTTGCTATAGGAAGGGTCTCATGTTTGGAATGGGAAGGAGTTGGATATCACATATGCTATAGTTAGTGTCTCAGGTTTGGAACGGGAAGGAGTTGGATATCACATCTCATGTTATAGGAAGGGTCTCAGGTTTGGTATAAGCATTGAGATATCACATCTCTGCTATCGGAAGCGGCTCAGGATTGGAATGGGAAGGAGTTGGATATCACATCTCATGTTATAGGAAGGGTCTCAGATTTGGTATAAGCATTGAGATATCACATCTCATGCTAAAGGAAGGGTCTCAGGATTGGAATGGGAAGGAGTTGTATATGACATCTCAGGCCATAGGAAGGTTCTCAGGTTTGGTATAAGCATTGAGATATCACATCTCTGCTATCGGAAAGGTCTCAGGATTGGAATGGGAAGGAGTTGGATATCCCATCTCATGTTATAGGAAGGGTCTCAGGTTTGGTATTAGAAGCATAGAAATATCACATCTCATGCTATAGGAAGGGTCTCAGGATTGGAATGGGAAGGACTTGGATGTCACATCTCATACTATGGGGAGGGTCTCAAGTTTGATATTAGAAGCATTGAGATAACAAATCTCATGATATCGGAAGGGTCTCAGGATTGGAATGGGAAGGAGTTGGATATCACATCTCATGATAAAGGAAGGGTCTAAGGTTTGGGAGGGGAAGGATTTGGATATCACATCTCATGTTATAGGACGGGTCTCAGGTTTAATATTAGAAGCATTGAGATATCAAGTCTCATGGTATAAGAAGGGTCTCAGAATTGGAATGGGAAGGAGTTGGATATCACACCTCAAGCTATAGGAAGGGTCTCAGGATTGGAATGGGAAGGAGTTTGATATCACATCTCATGCCATAGTATGGGTCTCAGGTTTGGTAGAAGCATTGGGATATCACATCTCATGTTATAGGACGGGTCTCAGGTTTAATATTAGAAGCATTGAGATATCAAGTCTCATGGTATAAGAAGGGTCTCAGAATTGGAATGGGAAGGAGTTGGATATCACACCTCAAGCTATAGGAAGGGTCTCAGGATTGGAATGGGAAGGAGTTTGATATCACATCTCATGCCATAGTATGGGTCTCAGGTTTGGTAGAAGCATTGGGATATCACATCTCATGTTATAGGACGGGTCTCAGGTTTAATATTAGAAGCATTGAGATATCAAGTCTCATGGTATAAGAAGGGTATCAGTATTGGATTTGGAAGAAGTTGGATATCCCATCTCATGCTATAGGAAGGGTCTCAGGTTGGAATGGGAAGGAGTTGGATATCACATTTCATGTTATAGGAAGGGTCTCAGGATTTGAATGGGAAGGACCTGGATATCACATCTCATGCTATAGAACGGCTCTCAGGTTTGGAAAGGGAAGGAGTTGGATATCACATCTCATGTTATAGGATGGATCTCAGGTTTGGTATTAGAAGTATTGAGATATCACATCTCATGCTATAGGAAGGGTCTCAGGATTGGAATGGGAAGGAGTTGGATATTACATCTCATGCTAAAGGAAGGGTCTCAGGTTTGGTAGAAGCATTGAGATATCACATCTCATGCTATAGGAAGGGTCTCAGGTTTGGAATGGGAAGGACTTAGATATCACATATCATGCTATAGGGAGGGTCTCAGTTTTGATATTAGAAGCATTGAGATATCACATCTCATGCTATCGGAAGTGTCTCAGGATTGGAATGGGAAGGAGTTGGATATCCCATCTCATGTTATAGGACGGGTCTCAGGTTTGTTATTAGAATCATTGAGATATCATATTGCATGCTGTAGGAAGGGTCTAAGGGTTGGAATGTGAAGGACTTGGATATCACATCTCATGCTATAGATAGGCTCTTAGGTTTGGAAAGGGAAGGAGTTGGATCTCACATTTCATGTTAGAGGAAGGATCTCAGGTTTGGTATTAGAAGCATTGAGATATCACATCTCATGCTATAGGAAGGGTCTCAGGTTTGGTATAAGCATTGAGGTATCACATCTCATGCTATAGGAAGGGTCTCAGGATTGGAATGGAAGGAGTTGGATATCACATCTCATGTTATAGGAAGGATCTCAGGTTTGGTATTAGAAGCATTGAGACATCACATCTCATGCTATAGGAAGGGTCTCAGGATTGGAATGGGAAGGAGTTGGATATCAAATCTCATGCTATAGGAAGGGTCTCAGGATTGGAATGGGAAGGAGTTGAATATGACATCTCATGCCGTAGGAAGGGTCTCAGGTTTGGTATAAACATTGAGATATCACATCTCTGCTATCAAAAGGGTCTCAGGATTGGAATGGGAAGGAGTTGGATATCCCATCTCATGTTATAGGAAGAGTCTCAGGTTTGGTATTAGAAGCATTGAGATATCACATCTCATGCTATAGAAAGTGTCTCAGGATTGGAATGGGAAGGACTTGGACATCACATCTCATGCTATAGGTAGGGTCTCAAGTTTGACATTAGAAGCATTGAGATATCACATCTCATGCTATAGGAAGGGTCTGAGGATTGGAATGGGAATGAGTTGGATATCACATCTCCTGCTATGGGAAGGGTCTCAGGTTTGGTATAAGCAGTGAGATATCACATCTCATGCTATAGGAAGTGTCTCAGGATTGGAATGGGAAGGAGTTGGATATCACATCTCATGTTATAGGAAGGATCTCAGGTTTGGTATAAGCATTGAGATATCACATCTCTGCTATCGGAAGGGTCTCAAGATTGGAATGGGAAGGAGTTGGATATTCCCATCTCATGTTATAGGAAGGGTCTCAGGTTTGGTATTAGAAGCATTGAGATATCACATCTCATGCTATAGGAAGGGTCTCAGGATTGGAATGGGAAGGACTTGGATATCACATCTCATGATAAAGGAAGGGTCTAAGGTTTGGAAGGGGAAGGATTTGGATATCACATCTCATGTTATAGGACGGGTCTCAGGTTTATATTAGAAGCATTGAGATATCAAGTCTCATGGTATAAGAAGGGTCTCAGAATTGGAATGGGAAGGAGTTGGATATCACACCTCAAGCTATAGGAAGGGTCTCAGGATTGGAATGGGAAGGAGTTTGATATCACATCTCATGCCATAGTATGGGTCTCAGGTTTGGTAGAAGCATTGGGATATCACATCTCATGCTATCGGAAGGGTATCAGTATTGGATTTGGAAGAAGTTGGATATCCCATCTCATGCTATAGGAAGGGTCTCAGGTTGGAATGGGAAGGAGTTGGATATCACATTTCATGTTATAGGAAGGGTCTCAGGATTGGAATGGGAAGGACTTGGATATCATATCTCATGCTATAGGACGGGTCTCAGGTTTGTTATTAGAATCATTGAGATATCATATTGCATGCTGTAGGAAGGGTTAAGGATTGGAATGGGAAGGACCTGGATATCACATCTCATGCTATAGAACGGCTCTCAGGTTTGGAAAGGGAAGGAGTTGGATATCACATCTCATGTTATAGGATGGATCTCAGGTTTGGTATTAGAAGTATTGAGATATCACATCTCATGTTATCGGAAGGATCTCAGGTTTGGTATTAGAAGTATTGAGATATCACATCTCATGCTATAGGAAGGGTTTCAGGATTGGAATGGGAAGGAGTTGGATATCACATCTCATGCTAAAGGAAGGGTCTCAGGTTTGGTAGAAGCATTGAGATATCACATCTCATGCTATAGGAAGGGTTTCAGGATTGGAATGGGAAGGACTTAGATATCACATATCATGCTATAGGGAGGGTCTCAGTTTTGATATTAGAAGCATTGAGATATCACATCTCATGCTATCGGAAGTGTCTCAGGATTGGAATGGGAAGGAGCTGGATATCACATCTCATGCTAAAGGAAGGGTGTCAGGTTTGGAACGGGAAGGAGTTGGATATCACATCTCATGTTATAGGAAGGGTCTCAGGTTTGGTATAAACATTGAGATATCACATCTCTGCTATCGGAAGTGTCTCAGGATTGGAATGGGAAGGAGTTGGATATCCCATCTCATGTTATAGGACGGGTCTCAGGTTTGTTATTAGAATCATTGAGATATCATATTGCATGCTGTAGGAATGGTCTAAGGGTTGGAATGTGAAGGACTTGGATATCACATCTCATGCTATAGATAGGCTCTTAGGTTTGGAAAGGGAAGGAGTTGGATCTCACATTTCATGTTAGAGGAAGGATCTCAGGTTTGGTATTAGAAGCATTGAGATATCACATCTCATGCTATAGGAAGGGTCTCAGGATTGGAATGGGAAGGAGTTGGATATCACATCTCATGCTATAGGAAGGGTCTCAGGTTTGGTATAAGCATTGAGATATCACATCTCATGCTATAGGAAGGGTCTCAGGATTGGAATGGGAAGGAGTTGGATATCAAATCTCATGCTATAGGAAGCGTCTCAGGATTGGAATGGGAAGGAGTTGAATATGACATCTCATGCCGTAGGAAGGGTCTCAGGTTTGGTATAAACATTGAGATATCACATCTCTGCTATCAAAAGGGTCTCAGGATTGGAATGGGAAGGAGTTGGATATCCCATCTCATGTTATAGGAAGAGTCTCAGGTTTGGTATTAGAAGCATTGAGATATCACATCTCATGCTATAGGAAGTGTCTCAGGATTGGAATGGGAAGGAGTTGGATATCACATCTCATGTTATAGGAAGGGTCTCAGGATTGGAATGGGAAGGATTTGGATATCACATCTCTTGCTATAGGAAGGGTCTCAGGATTGGAATGGGTAGGAGTTGGATATTACTTTCTTGCTATAGGAAGGGTCTCATGTTTGGAATGGGAAGGAGTTGGATATCACATATGCTATAGTTAGTGTCTCAGGTTTGGAACGGGAAGGAGTTGGATATCACATCTCATGTTATAGGAAGGGTCTCAGGTTTGGTATAAGCATTGAGATATCACATCTCTGCTATCGGAAGCGGCTCAGGATTGGAATGGGAAGGAGTTGGATATCACATCTCATGTTATAGGAAGGGTCTCAGATTTGGTATAAGCATTGAGATATCACATCTCATGCTAAAGGAAGGGTCTCAGGATTGGAATGGGAAGGAGTTGTATATGACATCTCAGGCCATAGGAAGGTTCTCAGGTTTGGTATAAGCATTGAGATATCACATCTCTGCTATCGGAAAGGTCTCAGGATTGGAATGGGAAGGAGTTGGATATCCCATCTCATGTTATAGGAAGGGTCTCAGGTTTGGTATTAGAAGCATAGAAATATCACATCTCATGCTATAGGAAGGGTCTCAGGATTGGAATGGGAAGGACTTGGATGTCACATCTCATACTATGGGGAGGGTCTCAAGTTTGATATTAGAAGCATTGAGATAACAAATCTCATGATATCGGAAGGGTCTCAGGATTGGAATGGGAAGGAGTTGGATATCACATCTCATGATAAAGGAAGGGTCTAAGGTTTGGGAGGGGAAGGATTTGGATATCACATCTCATGTTATAGGACGGGTCTCAGGTTTAATATTAGAAGCATTGAGATATCAAGTCTCATGGTATAAGAAGGGTCTCAGAATTGGAATGGGAAGGAGTTGGATATCACACCTCAAGCTATAGGAAGGGTCTCAGGATTGGAATGGGAAGGAGTTTGATATCACATCTCATGCCATAGTATGGGTCTCAGGTTTGGTAGAAGCATTGGGATATCACATCTCATGTTATAGGACGGGTCTCAGGTTTAATATTAGAAGCATTGAGATATCAAGTCTCATGGTATAAGAAGGGTCTCAGAATTGGAATGGGAAGGAGTTGGATATCACACCTCAAGCTATAGGAAGGGTCTCAGGATTGGAATGGGAAGGAGTTTGATATCACATCTCATGCCATAGTATGGGTCTCAGGTTTGGTAGAAGCATTGGGATATCACATCTCATGTTATAGGACGGGTCTCAGGTTTAATATTAGAAGCATTGAGATATCAAGTCTCATGGTATAAGAAGGGTATCAGTATTGGATTTGGAAGAAGTTGGATATCCCATCTCATGCTATAGGAAGGGTCTCAGGTTGGAATGGGAAGGAGTTGGATATCACATTTCATGTTATAGGAAGGGTCTCAGGATTTGAATGGGAAGGACCTGGATATCACATCTCATGCTATAGAACGGCTCTCAGGTTTGGAAAGGGAAGGAGTTGGATATCACATCTCATGTTATAGGATGGATCTCAGGTTTGGTATTAGAAGTATTGAGATATCACATCTCATGCTATAGGAAGGGTCTCAGGATTGGAATGGGAAGGAGTTGGATATTACATCTCATGCTAAAGGAAGGGTCTCAGGTTTGGTAGAAGCATTGAGATATCACATCTCATGCTATAGGAAGGGTCTCAGGTTTGGAATGGGAAGGACTTAGATATCACATATCATGCTATAGGGAGGGTCTCAGTTTTGATATTAGAAGCATTGAGATATCACATCTCATGCTATCGGAAGTGTCTCAGGATTGGAATGGGAAGGAGCTGGATATCACATCTCATGCTAAAGGAAGGGTCTCAGGTTTGGAACGGGAAGGAGTTGGATATCACATCTCATGTTATAGGAAGGGTCTCAGGTTTGGTATAAACATTGAGATATCACATCTCTGCTATCGGAAGTGTCTCAGGATTGGAATGGGAAGGAGTTGGATATCCCATCTCATGTTATAGGACGGGTCTCAGGTTTGTTATTAGAATCATTGAGATATCATATTGCATGCTGTAGGAAGGGTCTAAGGGTTGGAATGTGAAGGACTTGGATATCACATCTCATGCTATAGATAGGCTCTTAGGTTTGGAAAGGGAAGGAGTTGGATCTCACATTTCATGTTAGAGGAAGGATCTCAGGTTTGGTATTAGAAGCATTGAGATATCACATCTCATGCTATAGGAAGGGTCTCATGATTGGAATGGGAAGGAGTTGGATATCACATCTCATGCTATAGGAAGGGTCTCAGGTTTGGTATAAGCATTGAGGTATCACATCTCATGCTATAGGAAGGGTCTCAGGATTGGAATGGAAGGAGTTGGATATCACATCTCATGTTATAGGAAGGATCTCAGGTTTGGTATTAGAAGCATTGAGACATCACATCTCATGCTATAGGAAGGGTCTCAGGATTGGAATGGGAAGGAGTTGGATATCAAATCTCATGCTATAGGAAGGGTCTCAGGATTGGAATGGGAAGGAGTTGAATATGACATCTCATGCCGTAGGAAGGGTCTCAGGTTTGGTATAAACATTGAGATATCACATCTCTGCTATCAAAAGGGTCTCAGGATTGGAATGGGAAGGAGTTGGATATCCCATCTCATGTTATAGGAAGAGTCTCAGGTTTGGTATTAGAAGCATTGAGATATCACATCTCATGCTATAGAAAGTGTCTCAGGATTGGAATGGGAAGGACTTGGACATCACATCTCATGCTATAGGTAGGGTCTCAAGTTTGACATTAGAAGCATTGAGATATCACATCTCATGCTATAGGAAGGGTCTGAGGATTGGAATGGGAATGAGTTGGATATCACATCTCCTGCTATGGGAAGGGTCTCAGGTTTGGTATAAGCAGTGAGATATCACATCTCATGCTATAGGAAGTGTCTCAGGATTGGAATGGGAAGGAGTTGGATATCACATCTCATGTTATAGGAAGGATCTCAGGTTTGGTATAAGCATTGAGATATCACATCTCTGCTATCGGAAGGGTCTCAAGATTGGAATGGGAAGGAGTTGGATATTCCCATCTCATGTTATAGGAAGGGTCTCAGGTTTGGTATTAGAAGCATTGAGATATCACATCTCATGCTATAGGAAGGGTCTCAGGATTGGAATGGGAAGGACTTGGATATCACATCTCATGATAAAGGAAGGGTCTAAGGTTTGGAAGGGGAAGGATTTGGATATCACATCTCATGTTATATTACGGGTCTCAGGTTTGGTATTAGAAGCATTGAGATATCAAGTCTCATAGTATAGGAAGGGTCTCAGAATTGGAATGGGAAGGAGTTGGATATCCCATCTCATGTTATAGGAAGAGTCTCTGGTTTGGTATTAAAATCATTGAGATATCACATCGCATGCTGTAGGAAGGGTCTAAGGATTGGAATGGGATGGACTTGGATATCACATCTCATGTTATAGGTAGGCTCTCAGGTTTGGTATAAGCATTGAGATATCACATCTCATGCTATAGGAAGGGTCTCAGAATTGGAATGGGAAGGAGTTGGATATCACATCTCTAGCTATAGGAAGGGTCTCAGTATTGAAATGGGAAGGACTTGGATATCACATCTCATGCCATAGGAAGGCTCTCAGGTTTGGAAGGGGAAAGAGTTGGATATCTCATTTCATGTTAGAGGTAGGATCTCAGGTTTGGTATTAGAGGCATTGAGATATCACATCTCATGCTATCAGAAGGGTCTCAGGAATGGAATGGGAAGGAGTTAGATATCACATCTCATGCTAAAGGGAGGGTCTCAGGTTTGGAAGGTGAAGGATTTGGATATCACATCTCATGTTATAGGAAGGATCTCAGGTTTGGTATTAGAAGCATTGAGATATCACATCTCATGCTATCGGAAGGATCTCAGGTTTGGTATTAGAAGCATTGAGATATCACATCTCATGCTATCAGAAGAGTCTCAGGATTGGAATAGGAAGGAGTTGGATATCACATTTCATGCTAAAGGGAGGGTCTCAGGTTTGGAAGGGGAGGATTTGGATATCACATCTCATGTTATAGGAAGGATCTCACGTTTGGTATTAGAAGCATTGAGATATCAAATCTCATGCTATAGGAAGGGTCTCAGGATTGGAATGTGAAGGATTTGGATATCACATCTCATGCTAAAGGAAGGGTCTCAGGTTTGGTAGAAGCATTGAGATTTCACGTCTCTGCTATCGGAAGGGTCTCAGGATTGGATTGGGAAGGAGTTGGATATCCCTTTTCATGCTATAGGAAGGGTCTCAGGATTTGAATGGCAAGGAGTTGGATATCACATCTCATGCCATAGGAAGGGTCTCAGGTTTGGTATAAGCATTGAGATATCACATCTCTGCTATCGGAAGGGTCTCAGGATTGGATTGGGAAGGAGTTGGATATCCCTTCTCATGCTATAGGAAGTGTCTCAGGTTGGAATGGGAAGGAGTTGGATATCACATCTCATGTTATAGGAAGGGTCTCAGGATTGGAATGGGAAATATCCAAATCCTTCCCATTCCAATCCTGAGACCCTTCCTATAGCAAGAGATGTGATATCCAAATCCTTCCCATTCCAATCCTGAGACCCTTCCTATAACATGAGATGTGATATTCAACTCCTTCCCATTCCAACCTGAGACACTTCCTATAGCATGAGAAGGGATATCCAACTCCTTCCCAATCCAATCCTGAGAACCTTCCGATAGCAGAGATGTGATATCTCAATGCTTATACCAAACCTGAGACCCTTCCTATGGCATGAGATGTGATATCCAACTCCTTGCCATTCAAATCCTGAGACCCTTCCTATAGCATGAGATGTGATATCTCAATGCTTCTACCAAACCTGAGACCCTTCCTTTAGCATGAGATGTGATATCCAAATCCTTCACATTCCAATCCTGAGACCCTTCCTATAGCATGAGATGTGATATCTCAATGCTTCTAATAACAAACCTGAGATCCTTCCTATAACATGAGATGTGATATCCAATTCCTTCCCATTCCAAACCTGAGACCCTTCCTATTGGATGAGATGTGATATCCAACTCCTTCCCATTCCAACCCTGAGACCCTTCCTATACCATGAGATGTGATATCTCAATGCTTCTAATACCAAACCTGGGAACCGTCCTATAACATGAGATGTGATATCTCAATGTTTCTAATAAAAAACCTGAGACCCTTCCTATAACATGAGATGTGATATCCAATTCCTTCCCATTCCAGACCTGAGACCCTTCCTTTAGCATGAGATGTGATATCCAAATACTTCCCATTCCAATCCTAAAACCCTTCCTATAGCATGAGATGTGATATCTCAATGTTTCTAATAAAAAACCTGAGACCCTTCCTATAGCAAGAGATGTGATATCCAAATCCTTCCCATTCCAATCCTGAGACCCTTCCTGTATATAACATGAGATGTGATATCCAACTCCTTCCCATTCCAGCCTGAGACCCTTCCTATAGCAGGAGATGTGATATCCAACTCCTTCCCATTCCAAACCTGAGACCCTTCCTATAACATGAGATGTGATATCCAACTCCTTCCCATTCCAAACCTGAGACCCTTCCGATAGCATGAGATGTGATATCTCAATGCTTCAAAAACCAAACATGAGAACCATCCTATAACATGAGATGTGAAATCCAAATCCTTCCCTTCCCAAACCTGAGACTCTTCCTATAGCATGAGATGTGATATCTCAATGCTTCTACCAAACCTGAAACCCTTCCTATAGCATGAGATGTGATATCACAATGCTTCTAATACCAAACCTGAGACCCTTCCCATAGCATGAGATGTGATATCCAACTCCTTCCCATTCCAATCCTGAGACCCTTCCTATAGCATGAGATGTTATATCTCAATGTTTCTAATACCAAACCTGAGATCCTTCCTATAACATGAGATGTGATATCCAACTCCTTCCCATTCCAATCCCGAGACCCTTCCTATAGCATGAGATGTGATATCTCAATGCTTCTAATACCAAACCTAAGGTCCTTCCTATAACATGAGATGTGATATCCAAATCCTTCCCATTCCAAACCTGAGACCCTCCCTTTAGCATGAGATGTGATATCCAACTCCTTCCCATTCCAATCCTGATACCCTTCTGATAGCATGAGATGTGATATCTCAATGCCTCTAATACCAAACCTGAGATCCTACCTCTAACATGAAATGTGATATCCAACTCCTTCCTTTTCCAAACCTGAGACCCTCCCTACAGCATGAGATGTGTTAAGACGGATTTCTGAACTCTGTCCTGGTGGCGCAGAAGTTCAGAAGGCCAACCTAATTACTTGGAACAGGGTAACCTCTGGACGAGCCAGACCAATCAAGGTAGCGATCGCGGCGGTCAAGACTAGGTCTCAAGAGGGGTGAGGGTGACTGAAAGCCCGCAATGAGCACACAAAGCAAGAGCGCTTACAAACTACTCCAAACAGTTGTTATATCAAAAATAGATACACATTTATTTTAAGGCCTTTAAAATAATGACCGTAGCGAGAAAATCACAATATCACAATATTAAACCAACACATACCATATCAACACAATATATATACAAATACACAGTCACAAGCGTTTAAAGCACGAAATATGTAGTCCACCTGAAAGGAAAGGAAAACAGGCAGTGCGATAACGCTTTAGACTCAGTTCGCCTTCAGAGGCACCTAACTAGATGGAAGTCCGAGCCCTGCGAAGAGTGGAGCCTTGTGCTCAAAGTACCTGCCACGCCGGTGCCAACGGGCAAAAGGGGAAGCTCTTCGGAGGAAGTCAGGCAGTTCGGGTTAGTGCACAGCAGAAGGAGAACAGGTTCCGCAACTCAAGCGCAGCCTCCACAGTGGGCAGAAGCAGAGCGCGAGTACGGCCAAAAGGGTGCTGTTTTTACACAGCAGGGAAAGCAATGGGATACTGCAGGAGGGCGACCAGATCCTAGCTAAACTAATCACCGGTCCCCGAAGCAAGCAGACCCAGGCTTCTCCACGTTAGTTTCAGCAGCTGGCAGTTTCAGAAGAGCAGGGAACGCCTCGAAGTCGTGTAGAGCAAAAAGACGTCCCAATCGACGAAACCAGCACAGTTTGTTGCCGCAGCAGGACAACGGAGCGGCCGTGTGTATTCAAGCCAAATGTACACTCCTCCCTTCAGACTTGGGAACGCCAAGTGTACGAAGCGTGGGAGAGTGACAAGGACTCGAAATACAACACAACCTGGCGGCAGTTACAGAGCAGGACTCCCTTGTAAGCTGGTCAGTCAACTGGATGGCCCAGAGACACTTCCGAAGGCTTACTTGGAGGGGGTGATGAAGTCGCCGGGAATAGCTGTTCCTGCTATTCCAAAGGTCGAAGCACCAGTACAGACACTTCTGGTTCGATCCAAGGAGGAAAGGGTTTCACAGGACGACAGCAGTGCAAAGGAGGATTCCTTCAGCGGGTCACCAGCGATTCCTCGGTCCAGCCTCTTGGTTGCAGGATACTTGGCTCCTGTATTCCTTCGTTCGTGAGAACTCAGGAGATCGACATGGTAGTGGTGTTTCCAGCTCCCTCTTATCCACGGTTCCCTTCGCGCCAAAACGGAGGGGAGCCAATGGGAGATCCGCACATCAACACACATACCATACGTGGACCAATCACGGACCACGGTGGTCCCAGGCATTCACACCACCCCAGACTCTCTGGCACCCAGGATGTGTATTGGGACCAGACATCCCAGCCCACACCCTGGAGGCACACAAATGACATGTAGAAGCCCGCGAAAGCAACCACGTTTCGCGGGAAAGTACATGCCCAAATAAGGAAGGCCCCGGGTCGCCCGACCTGGGGAAGGTGAAGGGAGCAAGACGGTCAGTGGACAGGACAAAGGAGCCTCGTGGTCTGGCCATTTTGGGAGCCAGGCCACCATTTTGGGTTCAGCGCGAAAAATGTGCTCAGAACGCCAAAAGGAGCTCAAAATACACAAAACGATCGCTGCCACCATTCCAGTCCCTGAATGACTTTCACCGATCAAATACAATCCTAAACGAGTATCTAGGGCCTGTAGAAGGCTAGAGACCCAAGAGAGCTGTAACTTAGCTTACAGTGCCCTCTTGTGTCATGTTGCACTAAAGCCGCAACATGATAAACGAAACTACGGGAAACAGCGTTCCTCGGTACTGACTGTCTTAAGGGCATGTCAGTTTCCCCGTAAGAAAAGGAGCGAAAGCCCAGAGAAGTGCGGCAGAAGGCTGTACTTCTCTGGCAAAGTCAAGAACAAGGTTAAAAACAATAGCAAAAAGTTTAGGGGTTGCTACATGGAAGGAAAATTCCCTACAATTACGAAATCTTTCCTAACACTCGCCCCTCCCAGACTATGGACAGGGGGAACTAATCCACCCCTGGATGAGTCTCTTGTTCAGGTCGGTTAAACATTCTGGACAACCCATCAGCATTGCTATGTTGGACACCTGGCCTATGCTCAATAGTGAAGTCGAAGCCTTGTAGACTTATGGACCACCTAAGCAACTTTGGATTCTCCCCCTTCATGTTCATTAGCCACTTTAACGGCTTATGGTCAGTCTGCACAGTGAAGTGGGTCCCATAGAGGTAGGGCCTCAGCTTCCTTAGGGCCCACACAACAGAGAAACATTCTTTCTCTACCGTGGACCATCTGAGCTCTCTGTCCTTAAGCTGGCGACTAATAAAACCGATAGGGTGTTCCTTACCCTTCTCATGTACTTGTGATAGTACAGCTCCTATCCCAGTGTCAGAGGCATCCGTCTGCACGATAAAAGGTCTTTAATAATCAGGGGCCCTGAGCACAGGGGCCTGGCACAAGGAGTCTTTTAAGCCATTGAAGGCCTTCTCACACTCGTCAGTCCAAGTTGCCTTCCTGGGTTTCTTCGGAGTTGTGAGGGCAGTCAGAGGAGCAGCTATGGTGCCATAGTCTGCCACAAAATTGCGATAATAACCCGTGAGTCCTAAGAAGGCTCTCACTTGGGTTTGCGTAGTGGGGGTAGGCCAGTCTTGTACTGCTTGTACTTTACTGGGTAGAGGCTGTATCCTCCCTCCACCTACTTCATGTCCAAGGTAAACCACTGAGCCTTGTCCAATCTGGCATTTACTAGCCTTTATGGTCAAGTGGGCTTTCTGAAGGGCCTGGAGCACAATCCTGAGGTGTTTCACATGGTCTTCCCAGGTGGCACTGAAAACTGCTATATCGTCTAGATATGCAAGACAGAATTCGTCCAACCCATTCAACACATGATTCACAAGCCTCTGGAAAGTGGCAGGTGCATTCTTCAACCCGAACGGCATTACCCGGAATTGGTAAAGGCCGTCTGGAGTAGAAAATGCTGTCTTCTCCTTGGCATGTTCTGCTAAAGCTATTTGCCAATAGCCAGCAGTGAGGTCAAACGTGCTGAGGTACTTGGAGGCACCCAACGTATCCACCAGCTCATCTGTTCGAGGCAAGGGGTGTGCATCTGTCTTGGTGATAGCATTCAGAGCCCTGTAATCCACGCAGAACCTCAATTCAGAAGTGCCTGCTTTTGGAACCAAAACCACAGGACTGGACCAAGGACTACTAGAGGGTTCAATCACCCCAAGGTCTAACATCTTGTTGACCTCGGTCTTAATATAAGACCGTACTTTATCTGACATCCTGTATCCCCTACTTTTGGTAGGTACACTGTCTCCTGTGTCAATGTTATGTTTGCACCAAGGTGTCAAACCAGGGGACTGTGAAAACAGGGGGGAAAACTGCCTAAGCAAACTTTTCACCTCAGCCTGCTGATCAGAAGTCAGGTGAGGGGCCACTCGGACACCCTCAACGGAGCCATCTGAAGGACCGCTTTGGAACAGGTCGGGGAGAGGTTCTGACTCCTCTTCCTCAACATCTGAAGCCAGTAGCAGTGCTGCGATTTCGACTCTTGGGACGAAAGCCTTCAGCCTATTCACGTGAAACACTTTTGGAGCCTGTCCAGGCCTTCCAAGGTCCACTAAATAGTTCACCTCACCCAGGGGCTCCACCACTGTGTAAGGGCCTGACCATTTGTCCTGTAAAGCGCGAGGCCTTATTGGATTCATGATCAGGACGTGCTGACCAGGTGTAAAGTTGATGAGGGAAGCTTTCTGGTCGTACCAATGTTTCACCAGCGCTTGCCCTGCCTTCAATTTATCACTAGCCAAGCCCATCAGAAGTACCATCCGTTTTCTGAGCCCTAGCACATAATCAACTACATTGGTAGTAACAGGGGGAGTGGGCATCTCCCATCCCTCTTTGACGATGGCTAAGGGTCCCCGTACGGGATGACCGAACAGAAGTTCGACGGGGCTGAAGCCAACACCCTCCTGTGGTACCTCTCGGTAGGCAAACAGTAGGCATGGTAAAAGAAGATCCCATTTTCTTCTCTGGGGCTCCTCCAGAGCCCCAATCATGCTTTTTAACGTTCTGTTGAAACGTTCCACCAGACCATTGGTCTGGGGGTGGTATGCAGAAGAGAACTTGTAGGTGACCCCACATTCTTTCCACATAGCCTGCATATACTTCGACATAAAGTTGCTGCCACGATCTGACACAACTTCTTTAGGGAAGCCAACCCTAGTAAATATGCCGAGTAAAGCTTTTGCAACTGACTTGGCAGTTACAGTTTTCAATGGGATGGCCTCAGGATACCTGGTTGCATGGTCGACCAGCACCAGGATAAACCTATTGCCCGAGGATGTTTGCGGGTCAAGGGGACCAACGATGTCGATCCCTACCCTTTCAAATGGTACCCCCACAACTGGGAGCGGTACCAACGGAGCTTGGATTGTCGAGCCAACCTTACCAGATAACTGGCAGGAGGCACAACTCCTGCAGTGACTTTCTACTTGCACCCCCATCTTGGGCCAGTAGAAGTGCATGGATAACCTTTGCTTGGTCCTCTTAATACCAAGGTGACCAGCAAGGAGCACTTCATGCGCCAACTGCAGGAGGAAGGGCCTAACAGCAAGGGGAACCACCAACCTCCTATGGTCTCCTTCTGTAGACTCTGTGGGCTCACTATACAGGAGTCCACCTTCCCAATAAATCCTATGCGTCCCAGGAGGTTCACCCTCAAGCTGGGAGCAGGCCTGTCTCCTTAGGCCTTCCAGAGATGGGCACTCACGTTGGCCTTTACTGAATTCGTCCCTATCAGGACCTCCTTCAACTAACAAGTCTTTTAGTTCAGGATGGTCGTTGGGGTCAAATACTTCAGACATCGCCACCTCCTCGTCAGGCCCGGGCGATTGACCAACTTCCTCCACCGCAGTGGTAGGCGAGCTCGGGGGAATATTCTCTTTCCCTCGTCTTGACTTGTAGACTCCCTTCGCCTTGGGTTTCCCCTTCGGCTGGGGCGGCGTATTGGACTTGGCCAATGCTGCCCGTGCTTGAGACCGTGTGTAGGGTCTTTCGGCAGTGTCTCCTACGAGCCCTAAAGCTCTGAGATCATTACCCAGCAAGACCTTTCCCGGGACGTTTCTCTGAATGCTCACTGGAATCCTGACTGCTGTACCATTTAAAGTAAGATTTACAGGGATCACGGGAAACATACGGAGGGGGCCGTCAGCAAACTTAGTGGGCATCAGAGTAGCTCTGGCAACTTCCTCTGAGTCTACCAAGGTAGAATCCACTACTGTTCGACTGCACCCACTATCCCTAAGAGCTGGAGTATCCACTCCATTGATCAGCACGCTGTCTTTAAAGTAGTGCTTGGTATTATCCGGAATCCTAGCATAAGCCTCTGCGACTTTAGGCTCCCAGGAACCCAGGGACACTAAAACTACCTCAGCCTCTATCCCGCTGGGAAATGAGTCTGAGGAGAAGGATGCTCCTGTAATCTCTTCTTCCTCGTAGGAGGAGAAGGCCAGATTAGCGGAGTGGACCCCCAAAGGTCTAACCTTACACCGGGGATCCCCCTTCACATGGTCAGTTGCTCCACAAGAAAAACAAGCCCCAGTGGGTCTGTTTACGTAGGGAGGCTTATTGTAACCAGAGTTCTGTTTCGGAGGCGAACCTCCACTACCCTGTGAGTTCTCTTGTGTCTTACCCTTGTTTTTCTTTTTGTGGCCCTTATGGGAAGAAGATTTAGCAGATTCCCCACCCTCCATATCTTTGGACTTTTTCCCTTCCTCCTGCTGACCAGGATTTTTGTCCTTATGGGACACTCGATGTGACACCCATAAGTCTGCTGCAATGGCCAGCTTCTTAGGATCTATCTCCTTCGAATCGGCCAAATGCTGCTTAAGCTCCGGGGAAGAAGAAGCAAAAATGTGTTCCAGCATGACCAGATTGATCATGCCTTCGAAGGTAGAAGCCTTATAACCTTCGACCCAGCCAGTTAAGTTTTTCAAAGATTCAGCGACATAAGATACCCAAGTACCACCTTCCTTTTTCTTATACTCTCGAAAACGCTTAAAATATTGGGCCGGAGTCTTCCCAAACTTTAAAATGAGAGTTTGCTTTAACATTGCGAAATCAGCCCGCTCAGCCTTCGACATTTCCATAATGGCACTGCAGCCAGAATGGGGCAGTCTACTGAGCAACCAAGCAATCTTATCAGCATTGTCAACTTCTTGAACCTCGCATGCATACTCAAACGCATTCAGCCAGTCCATAATGTCATTCCTTTCTTCATACACACTGAGCAGATCTTTCGGAAACCGTGGATGAGAGGAAGCCCCAGAGCCATGTCCAGGACCCTTGGACCCATTTGCAACCTGAAGCTTGGCCAGTTCCAACTGGTGATCCCTGTCTTTCTGTTTTTCTGCCTGTTCGATTTTTAGTTTGGCTATGCTGAATTCAAGCTCCTGCTGCCTAAACCGCAGCTCTTGCTTCTTGAATTCAAGCATAGCCTCCCCATCAACACTGGCAGAGGAAACATTAGACATCACATCCTCCCTGTCCTCGTGGTCGCGATGGATCAGTGCAGCGGCAGAACCGTCGGTTCTACCAGTGAGAGCAGCCCCACCACCTTCTGCACTGTCCTCGGAAGTTATAGCGTCAAGCTGCGCTTCTTGCCACGCCACGATTCTCTGGATCATTTCCAATTTAGTGCCTTGAGAGGAAACACCTCTCTCCGCACACATCTTCTTCAATGTTTCTGATTTGGAAGCATTTAAAGTTAACAAGGTATTTGCTTCCATACTGTTTGATAGGACTATGGCCTTTTTAAAGTTATATTACAACAATTCACTACGTGTACTGTTTGGAATAACCTGAAATGCCTTAGTTCGAGCGCAACACTGGATACCTTCAGTCGTATCCCACCGCTGTACACCAATTTGTTAAGACGGATTTCTGAACTCTGTCCTGGTGGCGCAGAAGTTCAGAAGGCCAACCTAATTACTTGGAACAGGGTAACCTCTGGACGAGCCAGACCAATCAAGGTAGCGATCGCGGCGGTCAAGACTAGGTCTCAAGAGGGGTGAGGGTGACTGAAAGCCCGCAATGAGCACACAAAGCAAGAGCGCTTACAAACTACTCCAAACAGTTGTTATATCAAAAATAGATACACATTTATTTTAAGGCCTTTAAAATAATGACCGTAGCGAGAAAATCACAATATCACAATATTAAACCAACACATACCATATCAACACAATATATATACAAATACACAGTCACAAGCGTTTAAAGCACGAAATATGTAGTCCACCTGAAAGGAAAGGAAAACAGGCAGTGCGATAACGCTTTAGACTCAGTTCGCCTTCAGAGGCACCTAACTAGATGGAAGTCCGAGCCCTGCGAAGAGTGGAGCCTTGTGCTCAAAGTACCTGCCACGCCGGTGCCAACGGGCAAAAGGGGAAGCTCTTCGGAGGAAGTCAGGCAGTTCGGGTTAGTGCACAGCAGAAGGAGAACAGGTTCCGCAACTCAAGCGCAGCCTCCACAGCGGGCAGAAGCAGAGCGCGAGTACGGCCAAAAGGGTGCTGTTTTTACACAGCAGGGAAAGCAATGGGATACTGCAGGAGGGCAACCAGATCCTAGCTAAACTACTCACCGGTCCCCGAAGCAAGCAGACCCAGGCTTCTCCACGTTAGTTTCAGCAGCTGGCAGGTTCAGAAGAGCAGGGAACGCCTCGAAGTCGTGTAGAGCAAAAAGACGTCCCAATCGACGAAACCAGCACAGTTTGTTGCCGCAGCAGGACAACGGAGCGGCCGTGTGTATTCAAGCCAAATGTACACTCCTCCCTTCAGACTTGGGAACGCCAAGTGTACGAAGCGTGGGAGAGTGACAAGGACTCGAAATACAACACAACCTGGCGGCAGTTACAGAGCAGGACTCCCTTGTAAGCTGGTCAGTCAACTGGATGGCCCAGAGACACTTCCGAAGGCTTACTTGGCAGGAGATGATGAAGTCGCCGGGAATAGCTGTTCCTGCTATTCCAAAGGTCGAAGCACCAGTACAGGCCTTCTGGTTCGATCCAAGGAGGAAAGGGTTTCACAGGACGACAGCAGTGCAAAGGAGGATTCCTTCAGCGGGTCACCAGCGATTCCTCGGTCCAGCCTCTTGGTTGCAGGATACTTGGCTCCTGTATTCCTTCGTTCGTGAGAACTCAGGAGATCGACATGGTAGTGGTGTTTCCAGCTCCCTCTTATCCACGGTTCCCTTCGCGCCAAAACGGAGGGGAGCCAATGGGAGATCCGCACATCAACACACATACCATACGTGGACCAATCACGGACCACGGTGGTCCCAGGCATTCACACCACCCCAGACTCTCTGGCACCCAGGATGTGTATTGGGACCAGACATCCCAGCCCACACCCTGGAGGCACACAAACGACATGTAGAAGCCCGCGAAAGCAACCACGTTTCGCGGGAAAGTACATGCCCAAATAAGGAAGGCCCCGGGTCGCCCGACCTGGGGAAGGTGAAGGGAGCAAGACGGTCAGTGGACAGGACAAAGGAGCCTCGTGGACTGGCCATTTTGGGAGCCAGGCCACCATTTTGGGTTCAGTGCGAAAAACGTGCTCAGAACGCCAAAAGGAGCTCAAAATAAACAAAACGATCGCTGCCACCATTCCAGTCCCTGAATGACTTGCACCGATCAAATACCATCCTAAAAGAGTATCTAGGGCCCGTAGAAGGCTAGAGACCCAAGAGAGCTGTAACTTAGCTTACAGTGCCCTCTTGTGTCATGTTGCACTAAAGCCGCAACATGATAAACGAAACTACGGGAAACAGCGTTCCCCGGTACTGACTGTCTTAAGGGCATGTCAGTTTCCCCGTAAGAAAAGGAGCGAAAGCCCAGAGAAGTGCGGCAGAAGGCTTTACTTCTCTGGCAAAGTCAAGAACAAGGTTAAAAACAATAGCAAAAAGTTTAGGGGTTGCCACATGGAAGGAAAATTCCCTACAATTACGAAATCTTTCCTAACAAGATGTGATATCCAAGTCCTTCCCATTCCAATCCTGAGACCCTTCCTATAACATGAGATGTGATATCCAACTCCTTCTATTCCAACCTGAGACCCTTCCTATAGCATGAGATGGGATATCCAACTCCTTCCAAATCCAATCCTGATACCCTTCCGATAGCATGAGATGTGATATCCCAATGCTTCTACAAAACCTGACACCCATACCATGGCATGAGATGTGATATCAAAATCCCGTCCTATACCATGAGACTTGATATCTCAATGCTTCTAATACCAAACCTGAGACCGGTCCAATAACATGAGATGTTATATCCAAATCCTTCCCCTTCCAAACCTTAGACCCTTCCTTTATCATGAGATGTGATATCCAAGTCCTTTCCATTCCATTCCTGAGACCCTTCCTATAGCATGAGATGTGATATCCAAGTCCTTCCCATTCCAATCCTGAGACCCTTCCTATAGCATGAGATGTGATATCTCAATGCTTCTAATACCAAACCTGAGACCCTTCCTATAACATGAGATGTGATATCCAAGTCCTTCCCATTCCAATCCTGAGACCCTTCCTATAGCATGAGATGTGATATCTCAATGCTTCTAATACCAAACCTGAGACCCTTCCTATAACATGAATTGTGATGTCCAAATCCTTCCCATTCCAATCCTGAGACCCTTCCGATAGCAGAGATGTGATATCTCAATGCTTATACCAAACCTAAGACCCTTCCGATAGCATGAGATGTGATATCTCAATGCTTCTAATACCAAACCTGAGATCCTTCCAATAACATGAGATATGATGTCCAAATCCCTCCCCTTCCAAACCTTAGACCATCCCTTTAGCATGAGATTTGATATCCAACTCCTTCCCATTCCAATCCTGAGACCCTTCTGATGGCATGAGATGTGATATCTCAATGCCTCTAAAACCAAACCTGAGATCCTACCTCTAACATGAAATGTGATATCCAACTCCTTCCCCTTCCAACCCTGAGAGCCTTCGTATAGAATGAGATGTGATATCCAAGTCCTTCCCATTCCAATCCTGAGACCCTTCCTATAACATGAGATGTGATATCCAACTCCTTCCCATTCCAATCATGAGACCCTTCCTATAGCTTGAGATGTGATATCCAACTCCTTCTCATTCCAATTCTGAGACCCGTCCTATACCATGAGACTTGATATCTCAATGCTTCAAATACCAAACCTGAGACCGGTCCTATAACATGAGATGTGATACCCAAATCCGTCCCCTTCCAAACCTTAGACCCTTCCTATAGCATGAGATGTGATATCTCATTGCTTCTAATACCAAACCTGAGACCCTTCCTATTACGAGATGGGATATCCAACTCCTTCCCATTCCAATCCTGAGACCCTTCAGATAGCAGAGATGTGATATCCAACTCCTTCCCATTCCAAACCTGAGACCTTCCGATAGCATGAGATGTGATATCTCAATGCTTCTAAAACCAAACATGAGAACCATCCTATAACATGAGATGTGAAATCCAAATCCTTCCCTTTCCAAACCTGAGACCCTTCCTATAGCTTGAGATGAAATATCAAACTCCTTCCCATTCCAATCCTGAGATAGCTTGAGATGTGATATCCAACTCCATCCGATTCCAATCCTGAGACCCTTCCGATAGCATGAGATGTGATAGCTCAATGCTTCTAATATCAAAACTGAGACCCTCCCTATAGTATGAGATGTGAATTCTAAGTCCTCCCCATTCCTATCCTGAGACCCTTCCGATAGCAGAGATGTGATATCTCAATGCTTATACCAAACCTGATGACCCTTCCTATGGCATTAGATGTGATATCCAACTCCTTCCCATTCCAATCCTGAGTTCCTTCCTATAGCATGAGATGTGATATCTCAATGCTTCTATCAAACCTGATACCCTTCCTTTAGCATGAGATGTGATATTCAACTCCTTCCCATTCCAATCCTGAGACCCTTCCTATAACGAGATGTGATATCCAACTCCTTCCCATTCCAATTCTGAGACCCTTCCTATACCATGAGACTTGATATCTCAATACTTCTAATACCAAACCTGAGACCTGTCCTATAACATGAGATGTGATATCCAAATCCTTCCCCTTCCAAACCTTAGACCCTTCCTTTATCATGAGATGTGATATCCAACTCCTTCCCATTCCAATCCTGAGACCCTTCCGATATCATGAGATGTGATATCTCAATGCTTCTAATATCAAACTCGAGACCCTCCCAATAGCATGAGATGTGATATCCAAGTCCTTCCCATTCCAATCCTGAGACCCTTCCTACAGCATGAGATGTGATGTCTCAATGCTTCTAATACCAAACCTGAGACCCTTCCTATAACATGAGATGGGAATATCCAACTCCTTCCCATTATAATCCTGAGACCCTTCCGATAGCAAACATGTGATATCTCAATGCTTATACCAAACCTGAGATCCTTCCTATAACATGGGATGTGATATCCAACTCCTTCCCATTCCAATCCTGAGACACTTCCTATAGCATGAGATGTGATATCTCACTGCTTATACCAAACCTGAGACCCTTCCTATAGCATGAGATGTGATATCCAAGTCCTTCCAATTCCAATCCTGAGACACTTCCTATAGCATGAGATGTGATATCTCAATGCTTCTAATACCAAACCTGAGACCCTTCCTATGGCATGAGATGTCATATACAGATCCTTCCCATTCCAATCCTGAGACCCTTCCTATAGCATGAGATGTGATATCTCAATGCTTATACCAAACCTAAAACCCTTCCTATAGCATGAGATGTGATATCCAACTCCTTCCCATTCCAATCCTGAGACCCTTCCTATAGCATGAGATGTGATATCCAATGGCTCTAATATCAAACCTGAGATCCTTCCTCTAACATTAAATGTGATATCCAACTCCTTCCCTTTCCAAACCTGAGAGCCTACCTATAGCATGAGATGTGATATCCAAGTCCTTCCATTCCAATCCTTAGACCCTTCCTACAGCATGCAATATGATATCTCAATGATTCTAATAACAAACCTGAGACCCGTCCTATAACATGAGATATGATATCCAACTCCTTCCCATTCCAATCCTGAGACACTTCCGATAGCAGAGATGTGATATCTCAATGCTTCTAATACCAAACCTGAGACCAGTCCTATAACATGAGATGGGATATCCAACTCCTTCCCGTTCCAAACCTGAGACCCTTCCTATAGCATGAGATGTGATATCCAACTCCTTCCCATCCCAATCCTGAGACACTTCCGATTGCAGAGATTTGATATCTCAATGCTTATACCAAACCTGAGACTCTTCCTATAACATGAGATGTGATATCCAACTCCTTCCCGTTCCAAACCTGAGACCCTTCCTATAGCATGAGATGTGATATCCAACTCCTTCCCATTCCAATCCTGAGACCCTTATGATAGCATGAGATGTGATATCTCAATGCCTCTAATACCAAATCTGAGATTCTTCCGATAGCATGAGATGTGATATCTCAATGCTTCTTATACCAAACCTGAGATCCTTCCTATAACATGAGATGTGATATCCAAATCCTTCCCCTTCCAAACCTGAGACCCTCCCTTTAGCATGAGATGTGATATCCAACTCCTTCCCATTCCAACCTGAGACCCTTCCTATAGCATGAGATGGGATATCCAACTCCTTGGAATTCCAATCCTGATACCCTTCTGATAGCATGAGATTTGATATCCCAATGCTTATACCAAACCTGAGACCCATACTATGGCATGAGATGTGATATCAAACTCCTTCCCATTCCAATCCTGAGACCCTTCCTATAGCTTGAGATGTGATATCCAACTCCTTCCCATTCCAATTCTGAGACCCTTCCTATACCATGAGACTTGATATCTCAATGCTTCTAATACCAAACCTGAGACCCGTCCTATAACATGAGATGTGATATCCAAATCCTTCCCCTTCCAAACCTTAGACCCTTCCTTTATCATGAGATGTGATATCCAACTCCTTCCCATTCCAATCCTGAGACCCTTCCGATATCATGAGATGTGATATCTCAATGCTTCTAATATCAAACTCGAGACCCTCCCTATAGCATGAGATGTGATATCCAAGTCCTTCCCATTCCAATCCTGAGACCCTTCCTATAGCATGAGATGTGATGTCTCAATGCTTCTAATACCAAACCTGAGACCCTTCCTATAACATGAGATGGGAATATCCAACTCCTTCCCATTCCAATCCTGAGACCCTTCCGATAGCAAACATGTGATATCTCAATGCTTATACCAAACCTGAGATCCTTTCTATAACATGAGATGTGATATCCAACTCCTTCCCATTCTAATCCTGAGACACTTCCTATAGCATGAGATGTGATATCTCACTGCTTATACCAAACCTGAGACCCTTCCTATAGCATGAGATGTGATATCCAACTCCTTCCCATTCCAATCCTGAGACCCTTCCTATAGCATGAGATGTGATATCTCAATGCTTCTAATATCAAACTTGAGACCCTCCCTATAGCATGAGATGTGATATCCAAGTCCTTCCCATTCCAATCTTGAGACACTTCCTATAGCATGAGATGTGATATCTCAATGCTTCTAATACCAAACCTGAGACTCTTCCTATAACATGAGATGGGATATCCAACTCCTTCCCATTGCAATCCTGAGACCCTTCCGATAGCAGAGATGTGATATCTCAATGCTTATACCAAACCTGAGACCCTTCCTACGGCATGAGATGTCATATACAACTCCTTCCCATTCCAATCCTGAGACCCTTCCTATAGCATGAGATGTGATATCTCAATGCTTATACCAAACCTGAGACCCTTCCCATAGCATGATATGTGATATCCAACTCCTTCCCATTCCAATCCTGAGACCCTTCCTATAGCATGAGATGTGATGTCTCAATGCTTCTAATACCAAACCTGAGATCCTTCCTATAACATGAGATGTGAAATCCAACTCCTTCCATTCCAATCCTGAGACCCTTCCTATAGCATGAGATGTGATATCTCAATGCTTATACTAAACCTGAGACCCTTCCTTTAGCATGAGATGTGATATCCAACTCCTTCCCATTCCAATCCTGAGACCCTTCCTATAGCATGAGATGTGATATCTCAATGCCTCTAATACCAAACCTGAGATCCTTCCTCTAACATGAAATGTGATATCCAACTCCTTCCCTTTCCAAACCTGAGAGCCTATCCATAGCATGAGATGTGATATCCAAGTCCTTCCCATTCCAATCCTTAGACCCTTCCTACAGCATGCAATAACACTACTCACTTCAGACCTGGGAACGCCAAGTGTACGAATCATGTGAGAGTGACAAGGACTCGATATACTACACAACCTGGCGGCGGTTACAGAGCAAGACTCCTGTGTAGGCTGGTCAGTCTGCTGGATGGCCCAGAGACGCTTCCGAAGGCTTACTAGCAGGAGATGGTGAAAATGCCGAGAATAGCTGTCCCCGCTATTCCAAGGGTCGAAGTACCAGTACAGGCCTTCTGGTTCGATCAAAGGTGAAAAGGGTTTCACAAGGCGACAGCAGTGCAGAGGAGCAGTCCTTCAGCGGGTCACCAGCGATTCCTCGGTTCAGCCTCATGGTTGCAGGATACTTGGCTCCTGTATTCCTTCGTTCGTGAGAACTCAGGAGATCGACATGGTAGTGTTGTTTCCAGCCCCCTCTTATCCACGGTTCCCTTCGCGCCAAAACGGAGGGGACCCAATGGGAGATCCGCTCATCAACACTCACACCATTCGTGGACCTATCACGGACCACGGTGGTCCCAGGCATTCACACCACCCTAGACTCTCTGGCACCCAGGATGTGTATTGGGACCAGACATCCCAGCCCACATCCTGGAGGCACACACAAGACATGTAGAAGCCTGCGAAAGCATCTGTGTTTCGCGGGAAAGCACATGCCCAAATAAGGAAGGCCCCAGGTCGGCTCGACCTGGGGAAGGTGAAGGGAGCAAGACGGTCAGCGGACAGGACAAAGGAGCCTCGTGGTCTGGCTATTTTGGGATCTAGGCCACCATTTTGGGTTAAGCGCGAGAAACGCGCTTAGCACGCCAAAAGGATCTCAAAACACAAGAAACGATCGCTGCCACCATTCCCGTCCATGAATCACTTGCACCGATCAGTTACAATCCTGAAAGAGTATCTAGGGCCTGTAGAAGGCTAGAGACCCAAGAGAGCAGTAACTTAGCTTACAGTGCCCTCTTGTGTCATGTTGCACGAAAGCTGCAACATGATACAAGAAACTACGGAAACCAGCGTTTCCTGGTACTGACTGTCTTAAGGGCATGACAGTTTCCCCTTAAGAAAGGAGCGAAAGCCCAGAGGAGTGCGGCAGAAGGCTGCACTTCTCGGGCAAAGTCGAGAACAAGGTGAAAAACAACAGCAAAAAGTTTAGGGGTTGCCACATGGAAGGAAAATTACCTACAATTACGAAATCTTTCCTAACACTCGCCCCTCCCAGACTATGGACAGGGGGAACTAATCCACCCCTGGATGAGTCTCTTGTTCAGGTCGGTTAAACATTCTCCACAACCCATCAGCATTGCTATGTTGGACACCTGGCCTATGCTCAATAGTGAAGTCGAAGCCTTGTAGACTTATGGACCACCTAAGCAACTTTGGATTCTCCCCCTTCATGTTTATTAGCCACTTTAAGGGCTTATGGTCAGTTTGCACAGTGAAGTGGGTCCCATAGAGGTAGGGCCTCAGCTTCCTTAGGGCCCACACAACAGAGAAACATTCTTTCTCTACCGTGGACCATCTGAGCTCTCTGTCCTTAAACTGGCGACTAATAAAACCAATAGGGTGTTCCTTACCCTTCTCATCTACTTGCGATAGTACAGCTCCTATCCCAGTGTCAGAGGCGTCCGTCTGCACGATAAAAGGTCTTTGATAATCAGGGGCCCTGAGGACAGGGGCCTGGCACAAGGAGTCTTTTAAGCCATTGAAGGCCTTCTCACACTCGTCGGTCCAAGTTACCTTCTTGGGTTTCTTCAGAGTTGTGAGGGCAGTCAGAGGGGCAGCTATGGTGCCATAGTCTGCCACAAAATTGCGGTAATACCCCGTGAGTCCTAAGAAGGCTCTCACTTGGGTTTGTGTAGTGGGGGTAGGCCAGTCTTGTACTGCTTGTACTTTACTGGGTAGAGGCTGTATCCTCCCTCCACCTACTTCATGTCCAAGGTAAAACACTGAGCCTTGTCCAATCTGGCATTTACTAGCCTTTATGGTCAAGTGTGCTTTCTGAAGAGCCTGGAGCACAATCCCGAGGTTTTTCACATGGTCAGGTGGCACTGAAAACTGCTATATCGTCCAGATATGCAAGACAGAATTCGTCCAACCCATTCAAAACATGATGCACAAGCCTCTGGAAAGTGGCAGGTGCATTCTTCAACCCGAACGGCATTACCCGGAATTGGTAAAGGCCGTCTGGAGTAGAAAACGCTGTCTTCTCCTTGGCATGTTCTGCTAAAGCTATTTGCCAATAGCCAGCAGTGAGGTCAAACGTGCTGAGGTACTTGGAGGCACCCAAAGTATCCACCAGCTCATCTGTTCGAGGCAAGGGGTGTGCATCTGTCTTGGTGACAGCATTCAGAGCCCTGTAATCCACACAGAACCTCAATTCAGAAGTGCCTGCCTTTGGAACGAAAACCACAGGGCTGGACCAAGGACTACTAGAGGGTTCAATCACCCCAAGGTCTAACATCTTGTTGACCTCGGTCTTAATATAAGACCGTACTTTGTCTGACATCCTGTATCCCCTACTTTTGGTAGGTACACTGTCTCCTGTGTCTATGTTATGTTTGCACCAAGGTGTCAAACCAGGCGACTGTGAAAACAGGGGAAAACTGCCTAAGCAAACTTTTCACCTCAGCCTGCTGATCAGAAGTCAGGTGAGGGGCCACTCGGACACCCTCAAAGGAGCTATCTGAAGGACCGCTTTGGAACAGGTCGGGGAGAGGTTCAGACTCCTCTTCCTCAACATCTGAAGCCAGTAACAGTGCTGCGATTTCGACTCTTGGGACGAAAGCCTTCAGCCTATTCACGTGAAACACTTTTGGAGCCTGTCCAGGCCTTCCAAGGTCCACTAAATAGTTAACCTCACCCAGGGGCTCCACCACTGTGTAAGGGCCTGACCATTTGTCCTGTAAAGCTCAAGGCCTTATGGGATTCATGATCAGGACTTGCTGACCAGGTGTAAAGTTGATGAGGGAAGCTTTCTGGTCGTACCAATGTTTCACCAGCGCTTGTACTGCCTTCAATTTATCACTAGCCAAGCCCATCAGAAGTACCATCCGTTTTCTGAGCCCTAGCACATAATCAACTACGTTGGTAGTAACAGGGGGAGTGGGCATCTCCCATCCCTCTTTGACTATGGCTAAGGGTCCCCGTACAGGATGACCAAACAGAAGTTTGAAGGGGCTGAAGCCAACACCCTCCTGTGGTACCTCTCGGTAGGCAAACAGTAAGCATGGTAAAAGAAGATCCCATTGTCTTCTCTGAAGCTTCTCCAGAGCCCCAATCATGCTTTTTAACGTTCTGTTGAAACGTTCCACCAGACCATTGGTCTGGGGGTGGTATGCAGAAGAGAACTTGTAGGTGACCCCACATTCTTTCCACATAGCCTGCATATACTTCGACATAAAGTTGCTGCCACGATCTGACACAACTTCTTTAGGGAAGCCAACCCTAGTAAATATGCCAAGTAAAGCTTTTGCAACTGACTTGGCAGTTACAGTTTTCAATGGGATGGCCTCAGGATATCTGGTTGCATGGTCGACCAGCACCAGGATAAACCTATTGCCCGAGGATGTTTGCGGGTCAAGGGGACCAACGATGTCGATCCCTACCCTTTCAAATGGTACCCCCACAACTGGGAGCGGTACCAACGGAGCTTGGATTGTCGAGCCAACCTTACCAGATAACTGGCAGGAGGCACAACTCCTGCAGTGACTTTCTACTTGCACCCCCATCTTGGGCCAGTAGAAGTGCATGGATAACCTTTGCTTGGTCCTCTTAATACCAAGGTGACCAGCAAGGAGCACTTCATGCGCCAACTGCAGGAGGAAGGGCCTAACAGCAAGGGGAACCACCAACCTCCTATGGTCTCCTTCTGTAGACTCTGTGGGCTCACTATACAGGAGTCCACCTTCCCAATAAATCCTATGCGTCCCAGGAGGTTCACCCTCAAGCTGGGAGCAGGCCTGTCTCCTTAGGCCTTCCAGAGATGGGCACTCACGTTGGCCTTTACTGAATTCGTCCCTATCAGGACCTCCTTCAACTAACAAGTCTTTTAGTTCAGGATGGTCGTTGGGGTCAAATACTTCAGACATCCCCACCTCCTCCTCAGGCCCGGGCGATTGACCAACTTCCTCCACCGCAGTGGTAGGCGAGCTCGAGGGAATATTCTCTTTCCCTCGTCTTGACTTGTTGACTCCTTTCGCCTTGGGTTTCCCCTTCGGCTGGGGCGGCGTATTGGTCTTGGCCAATGCTGCCCGTGCTTGAGACCGTGTGTAGGGTCTTTCGGCAGTGTCTCCTATGAGCCCTAAAGCTCTGAGATCATTACCTAACAAGACCTTTCCCGGGACGTTTCTCTGAATGCTCACTGGAATCCTGACTGCTGTACCATTTAAAGTAAGATTTACAGGTATTACTGGGAACATACGGAGTGGGCCGTCAGCCAACTTAGTGGGCATCAGAGTAGCTCTGGCAACTTCCTCTGAGTCTACCAAGGTAGAATCCACTACAGTTCGACTGCACCCACTATCCCTAAGAGCTGGAGTATCTACTCCATTGATCAGCACACTGTCTTACAATAAGCCTCCCTATGTAAACAGACCCAATGGATCTTGTTTTGCTTGTGGAGCAACTGACCACGTGAAGGGGGATCCCCGGTGTAAGGTTAGACCTTTGGGGGTCCACTCCGCTAATCTGGCCTTCTCCTCCTACGAGGAAGAAGAGATTACAGGAGCATCCTTCTCCTCAGACTCATTTCCCAGCGGGATAGAGGCTGAGGTAGTTTTAGTTTCCCTGGGAGGAGGGTCTCAGGTTTGGAAGGGGAAGGATTTGGATATCACATCTCATGTTATCGGAAGGATCTCACGTTTGGTATTAGAAGTATTGAGATATCATATCTCATGCTATAGGAAGGGTCTCAGGATTGGAATGGGAAGGAGTTGGATATCACATCTCATGCTATAGGAAGTGTCTCAGGATTGTAATGGGAAGGACTTGGATATCACATCTCATGCTATAGGTAGGGTCTCAAGTTTGATATTAGAAGCATTGAGATATCACATCTCATGCTATAGGAAGGGTCTGAGGATTGGAATGGGAAGGAGTTGGATATCACATATCATGCTATGGGAAGGGTCTCAGGTTTGGTATAAGCAGTGAGATATCACATCTCATGCTATAGGAAGTGTCTCAGGATTGGAATGGGAAGGAGTTGGATATCACATCTCATGTTATAGGAAGGATCTCAGGTTTGGTATAAGCATTGAGATATCACATCTCTGCTATCGGAAGGGTCTCAGGATTGGAATGGGAAGGAGTTGGATATTCCCATCTCATGTTATAGGAAGGGTCTCAGGTTTGGTATTAGAAGCATTGAGATATCACATCTCATGCTATAGGAAGGGTCTCAGGATTGGAATGGGAAGGACTTGGATATCACATCTCATGCTATAGGGAGGGTCTCAAGTTTGATATTAGAAGCTTTGAGATATCACATCTCATGATATCGGAAGGGTCTCAGGATTGGAATGGGAAGGAGTTGGATATCACATCTCATGATAAAGGAAGGGTCTAAGGTTTGGAAGGGGGAGGATTTGGATATCACATCTCATGTTATATTACGGGTCTCACCTTTGGTATTAGAAGCATTGAGATATCAAGTCTCATAGTATAGGAAGGGTCTCAGAATTGGAATGGGAAGGAGTTGGATATCACATCTCAAGCTATAGGAAGGGTCTCAGGATTGGAATGGGAAGGACTTGGATATCACAGCTCATGCTATAGGAAGGCTCTCAGGTTTGGAAGGGGAAAGAGTTGGATATCACATTTCATGTTAGAGGTAGGATCTCAGGTTTGGTATTAGAGGCATTGAGATATCACATCTCATGCTATCAGAAGGGTCTCAGGAATGGAATGGGCAGGAGTTGGATATCACATCTCATGCTAAAGGGAGGGTCTCAGGTTTGGAAGGGGAAGGATTTGGATATCACATCTCATGTTATCGGAAGGATCTCACGTTTGGTATTAGAAGTATTGAGATATCATATCTCATGCTATAGGAAGGGTCTCAGGATTGGAATGGGAGGGAGTTGGATATCACATCTCATGCTATAGGGAGGGTCTCAGGATTGGAATGGGAAGGACTTAGATATCACATATCATGCTATAGGGAGGGTCTCAGTTTTGATATTAGAAGCATTGAGATATCACATCTCATGCTATCGGAAGTGTCTCAGGATTGGAATGGGAAGGAGCTGGATATCACATCTCATGCTAAAGGAAGGGTCTCAGGTTTGGAACGGGAAGGATTTGGATATCACATCTCATGTTATAGGAAGGGTCTCAGGTTTGGTATAAGCATTGAGATATCACATCTCTGCTATCGGAAGTGTCTCAGGATTGGAATGGGAAGGAGTTGGATATCCCATCTCATGTTATAGGACGGGTCTCAGGTTTGTTATTAGAATCATTGAGATATCATATTGCATGCTGTAGGAAGGGTCTAAGGGTTGGAATGTGAAGGACTTGGATATCACATCTTATGCTATAGATAGGCTCTTAGGTTTGGAAAGGGAAGGAGTTGGATATCACATTTCATAATAGAGGAAGGATCTCAGGTTTGGTATTAGAAGCATTGAGATATCACATCTCATGCTATAGGAAGGGTCTCAGGATTGGAATGGGAAGCAGTTGGATATCACATCTCATGCTATAGGAAGGGTCTCAGGTTTGGTATAAGCATTGAGATATCACATCTCATGCTATAGGACGGGTCTCAGGATTGGAATGGAAGGAGTTGGATATCACATCTCATGTTATAGGAAGGATCTCAGGTTTGGTATTAGAAGCATTGAGACATCACATCTCATGCTATAGGAAGGGTCTCAGGGTTGGAATGGGAAGGAGTTGGATATCACATCTCATCCAATAGGAAGGGTCTCAGGTTTGGAATGGGAAGGAATTGGATATCACATCTCATGTTATAGGAAGGATCTCAGGTTTCGTATTAGAAGCATTGAGATATCACATCTCATGCTATAGGAAGGGTCTCAGGATTGGAATGTGAAGGATTTGGATATCACATCTCATGCTAAAGGAAGGGTCTCAGGTTTGGTAGAAGCATTGAGATATCACGTCTCTGCTTTCGGAAGGGTCTCAGGATTGGATTGGGAAGGAGTTGGATATCCCTTCTCATGCTATAGGAAGGGTCTCAGGATTTGAATGGCAAGGAGTTGGATATCACATCTCATGCCATAGGAAGGGTCTCAGGTTTGGTATAAGCATTGAGATATCACATCTCTGCTATCAGAACGGTCTCAGGATTGGATTGGGAAGGAGTTGGATATCCCTTCTCATGCTATAGGAAGTGTCTCAGGTTGGAATGGGAAGGAGTTGGATATCACATCTCATGTTATAGGAAGGGTCTCAGGATTGGAATGGGAAGGATTTGGATATCACATCTCTTGCTATAGGAAGGGTCTCAGGATTGGAATGGGTAGGAGTTGGATATTACTTTCTTGCTATAGGAAGGGTCTCATGTTTGGAATGGGAAGGAGGTGGGTATTACATATGCTATAGTTAGTGTCTCAGGTTTGGAACGGGAAGGAGTTGGATATCACATCTCATGTTATAGGAAGGGTCTCAGGTTTGGTATAAGCATTGAGATATCACATCTCTGCTATCGGAAGCGGCTCAGGATTGGAATGGGAAGGAGTTGGATATCCCATCTCATGTTATAGGAAGAGTCTCTGGTTTGGTATTAGAATCATTGAGATATCACATCGCATGCTGTAGGAAGGGTCTAAGGATTGGAATGGGATGGACTTGGATATCACATCTCATGTTATAGGTAGGCTTTCAGGTCTGGTATAAGCATTGAGATATCACATCTCATGCTATAGGAAGGGTCTCAGATTTGGTATAAGCATTGAGATATCACATCTCATGCTAAAGGAAGGGTCTCAGGATTGGAATGGGAAGGAGTTGTATATGACATCTCAGGCCATAGGAAGGTTCTCAGGTTTGGTAAAAGCATTGAGATATCACATCTCTGCTATCGGAAAGGTCTCAGGATTGGAATGGGAAGGAGTTGGATATCCCATCTCATGTTATAGGAAGGGTCTCAGGTTTGGTATTAGAAGCATAGAGATATCACATCTCATGCTATAGGAAGGGTCTCAGGATTGGAATGGGAAGGACTTGGATGTCACATCTCATGCTATAGGGAGGGTCTCAAGTTTGATATTAGAAGCATTGAGATAACAAATCTCATGATATCGGAAGGGTCTCAGGATTGGAATGGGAAGGAGTTGGATATCACATCTCATGATAAAGGAAGGGTCTAAGGTTTGGAAGGGGAAGAATTTGGATATCACATCTCATGTTATAGGACGGGTCTCAGGTTTGGTATTAGAAGCATTGAGATATCAAGTCTCATGGTATAAGAAGGGTCTCAGAATTGGAATGGGAAGGAGTTGGATATCACACCTCAAGCTATATGAAGGGTCTCAGGATTGGAATGGGAAGGAGTTTGATATCACATCTCATGCCAGAGTATGGGTCTTAGGTTTGGTAGAAGCATTGGGATATCACATCTCATGCTATCGGAAGGGTATCAGTATTGGATTTGGAAGAAGTTGGATATCCCATCTCATGCTATAGGAAGGGTCTCAGGTTGGAATGGGAAGGAGTTGGATATCACATTTCATGTTATAGGAAGGGTCTCAGGATTGGAATGGGAAGTACTTTGATATCATATCTCATGCAATAGGACGGGTCTCAGGTTTGTTATTAGAATCATTGAGATATCATATTGCATGCTGTAGGAAGGGTCTAAGGATTGGAATGGGAAGGACCTGGATATCACATCTCATGCTATAGATAGGCTCTTAGGTTTGGAAAGGGAAGGAGTTGGATATCACATCTCATGTTATAGGATGGATCTCAGGTTTGGTATTATAAGTATTGATATATCACATCTCATGTTATCGGAAGGATCTCAGGTTTGGTATTAGAAGTATTGAGACCCTTCCGATAGCAGAGACGTGATATCTCAATGCTTCTACCAAACCTGAGACCGTTCCTTTAGCATGAGATGTGATATCCAAATCCTTCACATTCCAATCCTGAGACCCTTCCTATAGCATGAGATGTGATATCTCAATGCTTCTAATACCAAACCTGAGATCCTTCCTATAACATGAGATGTGATATCCAATTCCTTCCCATTCCAAACCTGAGACCCTTCCTATTGGATGAGATGTGATATCCAACTCCTTCCCATTCCAACCCTGAGACCCTTCCTATAGCATGAGATGTGATGTCTCAATGCTTCTAATACCAAACCTGAGATCCTTCCTATAACATGAGATGTGATATCCAACTCCTTCCATTCCAATCCTGAGACCCGTCCTATAGCATGAGATGTGATATCTCAATGCTTATACCAAACCTGAGACCCTTCCTATAGCATGAGATGTGATATCCAACTACTTCCCATTCCAATCCTGAGACCCTTCCTATAGCATGAGATGTGATATCTCAATGCTTCTAATACCAAACCTGAGATCCTTCCTCTAACATGAAATGTGATATCGAACTCCTTCCCTTTCCAAACCTGAGAGCCTACCTATAGCATGAGATGTGATATCCAAGTCCTTCCCATTCCAATCCTTAGACCCTTCCTACAGCATGCAATATGATATCTCAATGATTCTAATAACAAACCTGAGACCCGTCCTATAGCATGAGATATGATATCCAAGTCCTTCCCATTCCAATCCTGAGACCCTTCCTATAACATGAAATGTGATATCCAACTCTTCCCATTCCAACCTGAGACCCTTTCTATAGCATGAGATGGGATATTCAACTTCGTCCACATCCAATACTGATACCCTTCCGATAGCATGAGATGTGATATCCCAATGCTTCTACCAAACCTGAGACCCATACTATGGCATGAGATATGATATCAAACTCCTTCCCATTCCAATCCTGAGACCCTTCCTATAGCTTGAGGTGTGATATCCAACTCCTTCCCATTCCAATTCTGAGACCCTTCTTATACCATGAGACTTGATATCTCAATGCTTCTAATACCAAACCTGAGACCGTCCTATAACATGAGATGTGATATCCAAATCCTTCCCCTTCCAAACCTTAGACCCTTCCTTTATCATGAGATGTGGTATCCAACTCCTTCCCATTCGAATCCTGAGACCCTTCCTATAACATGAGATGTGATATCCAACTCCTTCCCATTCCAACCTGAGACACTTCCTATAGCATGAGAAGGGATATCCAACTCCTTCCCAATCCAATCCTGAGACCCTTCCGATAGCAGAGATGTGATATCTCAATGCTTATACCAAACCTGAGACCCTTCCTATGGCATGAGATGTGATATCCAACTCCTTGCCATTCAAATCCTGAGACCCTTCCTATAGCATGAAAAGGGATATCCAACTCCTTCCCAATCCAATCCTGAGACCCTTCCGATAGCAGAGACGTGATATCTCAATGCTTCTACCAAACCTGAGACCCTTCCTTTAGCATGAGATGTGATATCCAAATCCTTCACATTCCAATCCTGAGACCCTTCCTATAGCATGAGATGTGATATCTCAATGCTTCTAATACCAAACCTGAGATCCTTCCTATAACATGAGATGTGATATCCAATTCCTTCCCATTCCAAACCTGAGACCCTTCCTATTGGATGAGATGTGATATCCAACTCCTTCCCATTCCAACCCTGAGACCCTTCCTATAGCATGAGATGTGATGTCTCAATGCTTCTAATACCAAACCTGAGATCCTTCCTATAACATGAGATGTGATATCCAACTCCTTCCATTCCAATCCTGAGACCCGTCCTATAGCATGAGATGTGATATCTCATTGCTTATACCAAACCTGAGACCCTTCCTATAGCATGAGATGTGATATCCAACTCCTCCCCATTCCAATCCTGAGACCCTTCCACTAGCATGAGATGTGATATCTCAATGCTTCTAATACCAAACCTGAGATTCTTCCTCTAACATGAAATGTGATATCCAACTCCTTCCCTTTCCAAACCTAAGAGCCTATCTATAGCATGAGATGTGATATCCAAGTCCTTCACATTCCAACCCTTAGACCCTTCCTACAGCATGCAATATGATATCTCAATGATTCTAATAACAAACCTGAGACCCGTCCTATAACCTGAGATGGGATATCCAACTCCTTCCCATTCCAATCCTGAGACACTTCCGATAGCAGAGATGTGATATCTCAATGTTTATACCAAACCTGAGACCCTTCCTATAACATGAGATGTGATATCCAACTCCTTCCCGTTCCAAACCTGAGACCCTTCCTTTAGCATGAGATGTGATATCCAGCTCCTTCCCATTCCAATCCTGAGACACTTCCGATAGCATGAGATGTGATATCTCAATGCTTCTAATATCAAAACTGAGACCCTCCCTATAGCATGATATGTGATATCTAAGTCCTTCCCATTCCAATCCTGAGACCCTTCCTATAGCATGAGATGTGATATCTCAATGCTTCTACCAAACCTGAGACCCTTCCTTTAGCATGAGATGTGATATCCAACTCCTTCCCATTCCAATCCTGAGACCCTTCCTATAGCATGAGATGTGATATCTCAATACTTCTAATACCAAACCTGAGATCCTTCCGATAACATGAGATGTGATATCTCAATACTTCTAATACCAAACCTGAGATCCATCCTATAACATGAGATGTGATATCCAACTCCTTCCCTTTCCAAACCTGAGAGCCTATCTATAGCATGAGATGTGATATCCAGGTCCTTCCCATTCCAATCCTTAGACCCTTCCTACAGCATGCAATATGATATCTCAATGATTCTAATAACAAACCTGAGACCCGTCCTATAGCATGAGATATGATATCCAAGTCCTTCCCATTCCAATCCTGAGACCCTTCCTATAACATGAAATGTGATATCCAACTCCTTCCCATTCCAACCTGAGACCCTTCCTATAGCATGAGATGGGATATCCAACTTCTTCCAAATCCAATACTGATACCCTTCCGATAGCATGAGATGTGATATCCCAATGCTTCTACCAAACCTGAGACCCATACTATGGCATGAGATGTGATATCAAACTCCTTCCCATTCCAATCCTGAGACCCTTCCTATAGCTTGAGGTGTGATATCCAACTCCTTCCCATTCCAATTCTGAGACCCTTCTTATACCATGAGACTTGATATCTCAATGCTTCTAATACCAAACCTGAGACCCGTCCTATAACATGAGATGTGATATCCAAATCCTTCCCCTTCCAAACCTTAGACCCTTCCTTTATCATGAGATGTGATATCCAACTCCTTCCCATTCCAATCCTGAGACCCTTCCGATATCATGAGATTTGTTATCTCAATGCTTCTAATATCAAACTTGAGACCCTCCCTATAGCATGAGATGTGACATCCAAGTCCTTCCCATTCCAATCCTGAGACCCTTCCTATAGCATGAGATGTGATATCTCTATGCTTCTAATACCAAACCTGAGACCCTTCCTATAACATGAGATGGGATATCCAACTCCTTCCCATTCCAATCCTGAGACCTTTCCGATAGCAGAGATGTGATATCTCAATGCTTATACCAAACCTGAGAACCTTCCTATGGCCTGAGATGTCATATACAACTCCTTCCCATTCCAATCCTGAGACCCTTCCTTTAGCATGAGATGTGATATCTCAATGCTTATACCAAATCTGAGACCCTTCCTATAGCATGAGATGTGATATCCAATTCCTTCCCATTCCAATCCTGAGACCCTTCCTATAGCATGAGATGTGATATCTCAATGCTTATACCAAACCTGAGAGCCTACCTATAACATGAGATGTGATATCCAAGTCCATCCCATTCCAATCCTTATACCCTTCCTACAGCATGCGATGTGATATCTCAATGATTCTAATACCAAACCAGAGACTCTTCCTATAACATGAGATGGGATATCCAACTCCTTCCCATTCCAATCCTGAGCCGCTTCCGATAGCAGAGATGTGATATCTCAATGCTTATACCAAACCTGAGACCCTTCCTATAACATGAGATGTGATATCCAACTCCTTCCCGTTCCAAACCTGCGACACTAACTATAGCATATGTGATATCCAACTCCTTCCCATTCCAAACATGAGACCCTTCCTATAGCAAGAAAGTAATATCCAACTCCTACCCATTCCAATCCTGAGACCCTTCCTATAGCAAGAGATGTGATATCCAAATCCTTCCCATTCCAATCCTGAGACCCTTCCTATAACATGAGATGTGATATCCAACTCCTTCCCATTCCAACCTGAGACACTTCCTATAGCATGAGAAGGGATATTCAACTCCTTCCCAATCCAATCCTGAGACCCTTCCGATAGCATGAGAAGGGATATCCAACTCCTTCCCAATCCAATCCTGAGACCCTTCCGATAGCAGCGACGTGATATCTCAATGCTTCTACCAAACCTGAGACCCTTCCTTTAGCATGAGATGTGATATCCAAATCCTTCACATTCCAATCCTGAGACCCTTCCTTTAGCATGAGATGTGATATCTCAATGCTTATACCAAATCTGAGACCCTTCCTATAGCATGAGATGTGATATCCAATTCCTTCCCATTCCAATCCTGAGACCCTTCCTATAGCATGAGATGTGATATCTCAATGCTTATACCAAACCTGAGAGCCTACCTATAGCATGAGATGTGATATCCAAGTCCATCCCATTCCAATCCTTTGACCCTTCCTACAGCATGCGATGTGATATCTCAATGATTCTACCAAACCAGAGACTCTTCCTATAACATGAGATGGGATATCCAACTCCTTCCCATTCCAATCCTGAGCCGCTTCCGATAGCAGAGATGTGATATCTCAATGCTTATACCAAACCTGAGACCCTTCCTATAACATGAGATGTGATATCCAACTCCTTCCCGTTCCAAACCTGAGACACTAACTATAGCATATGTGATATCCAACTCCTTCCCATTCCAAACATGAGACCCTTCCTATAGCAAGAAAGTAATATCCAACTCCTACCCATTCCAATCCTGAGACCCTTCCTATAGCAAGAGATGTGATATCCAAATCCTTCCCATTCCAATCCTGAGACTCTTCCTATAGCATGAGAAGGGATATCCAACTCCTTCCCAATCCAATCCTGAGACCCTTCCGATAGCAGCGACGTGATATCTCAATGCTTCTACCAAACCTGAGACCCTTCCTTTAGCATGAGATGTGATATCCAAATCCTTCACATTCCAATCCTGAGACCCTTCCTTTAGCATGAGATGTGATATCTCAATGCTTATACCAAATCTGAGACCCTTCCTATAGCATGAGATGTGATATCCAATTCCTTCCCATTCCAATCCTGAGACCCTTCCTATAGCATGAGATGTGATATCTCAATGCTTATACCAAACCTGAGAGCCTACCTATAGCATGAGATGTGATATCCAAGTCCATCCCATTCCAATCCTTTGACCCTTCCTACAGCATGCGATGTGATATCTCAATGATTCTACCAAACCAGAGACTCTTCCTATAACATGAGATGGGATATCCAACTCCTTCCCATTCCAATCCTGAGCCGCTTCCGATAGCAGAGATGTGATATCTCAATGCTTATACCAAACCTGAGACCCTTCCTATAACATGAGATGTGATATCCAACTCCTTCCCGTTCCAAACCTGAGACACTAACTATAGCATATGTGATATCCAACTCCTTCCCATTCCAAACATGAGACCCTTCCCATAGCAAGAAAGTAATATCCAACTCCTACCCATTCCAATCCTGAGACCCTTCCTATAGCAAGAGATGTGATATCCAAATCCTTCCCATTCCAATCCTGAGACACTTCCTATAACATGAGATGTGATATCCAACTCCTTCCCATTCCAACCTGAGACACTTCCTATAGCATAAGAAGGGATATCCAACTCCTTCCCAATCCAATCCTGAGACCCTTCCGATAGCAGAGATGTGATATCTCAATGCTTACACCAAACCTGAGACCCTTCCTATGGCATGAGATGTGATATCCAACTCCTTCCCAATCCAATCCTGAGACCCTTCCGATAGCAGAGACGTGATATCTCAATGCTTCTACCAAACCTGAGACCCTTCCTTTAGCATGAGATGTGATATCCAAATCCTTCACATTCCAATCCTGAGACCCTTCCTATAGCATGAGATGTGATATCTCAATGCTTCTAATACCAAACCTGAGATCCTTCCTATAACATGAGATGTGATATCCAATTCCTTCCCATTCCAAACCTGAGACCCTTCCTATTGGATGAGATGTGATATCCAACTCCTTCCCATTCCAACCCTGAGACCCTTCCTATAGCATGAGATGTGATGTCTCAATGCTTCTAATACCAAACCTGAGATCCTTCCTATAACATGAGATGTGATATCCAACTCCTTCCATTCCAATCCTGAGACCCGTCCTATAGCATGAGATGTGATATCTCAATGCTTATACCAAACCTGAGACCCTTCCTATAGCATGAGATGTGATATCCAACTGCTTCCCATTCCAATCCTGAGACCCTTCCTATAGCATGAGATGTGATATCTCAATGCTTCTAATACCAAACCTGAGATCCTTCCTCTAACATGAAATGTGATATCCAACTCCTTCCCTTTCCAAACCTAAGAGCCTATCTATAGCATGAGATGTGATATCCAAGTCCTTCCCATTCCAACCCTTAGACCCTTCCTACAGCATGCAATATGATATCTCAATGATTCTAATAACAAACCTGAGACCCGTCCTATAACATGAGATGGGATATCCAACTCCTTCCCATTCCAATCCTGAGACACTTCCGATAGCAGAGATGTGATATCTCAATGCTTATACCAAACCTGAGACCCTTCCTATAACCTGAGATGTGATATCCAAATCCTTCCCGTTCCAAACCTGAGACCCTTCCTTTAGCATGAGATGTGATATCCAGCACCTTCCCATTCCAATCCTGAGACACTTCCTATAGCATGAGATGTGATATCTCAATGCTTCTAATATCAAAACTGAGACCCTCCCTATAGCATGATATGTGATATCTAAGTCCTTCCCATTCCAATCCTGAGACCCTCCCTATAGCATGAGATGTGATATCCAACTCCTTCCCATTCCAATCCTGAGACCCTTCCGATATCATGAGATGTGATATCCAACTCCTTCCCATTCCAATCCTGAGACCCTTCCGATATCATGAGATGTGATATCTCAAAGCTTCTAATATCAAACTTGAGACCCTCCCTATAGCATGAGATGTGATATCCAAGTCCTTCCCATTCCAATCCTGAGACCCTTCCTTTAGCATGAGATGTGATATCCAGCACCTTCCCATTCCAATCCTGAGACACTTCCTATAGCATGAGATGTGATATCTCAATGCTTCTAATATCAAAACTGAGACCCTCCCTATAGCATGATATGTGATATCTAAGTCCTTCCCATTCCAATCCTGAGACCCTCCCTATAGCATGAGATGTGATATCCAACTCCTTCCCATTCCAATCCTGAGACCCTTCCTATAGCATGAGATATGATATCTCAATACTTCTAATACCAAACGTGAGATCCTTCCGATAACATGAGATGTGATATCCAAATCCTTCCCCTTCCAATCCTGAGACCCTCCCTTTAGCATGAGATGTGATATCCAACTCCTTCCTATTCCAATCCTGAGACTCTTCTGATAGCATGAGATGTGATATCTCAATGCTTCTAATACCAAACCTGAGATCCTTCCGATAGCATGAGATGTGATATCTCAATGCTTCTAATACCAAACCTGAGATCCTTCCTATAACATGAGATGTGATATCCAAATCCTTCCCCTTCCAAACCTGAGACCCTCCCTTTAGCATGAGATGTGATATCCAACTCCTTCCCATTCCATTCCTGAGACCCTTCTGATAGCATGAGATGTGATATCTCAATGCCTCTAATACCAAACCTGAGATCCTACCTCTAACATGAAATGTGATATCCAACTATTTCCCCTTCCAAACCTGAGAGCCTTCCTATAGCATGAGATGTGATATCCAAGTCCTCCCCATTCCAATCCTGAGACCCTTCCTATAGCTTGAGATGTGATATCCAACTCCTTCCCATTCCAATTCTGAGACTCTGCCTATACTATGAGGCTTGATATCTCAATGCTTCTAATACAAACGTGAGACCCGTAATATAACATGAGATGTGATATCCAAATGCTTCCCCTTCCAAACCTTAGACCCTTCCTTTATCATGAGATGTGATATCCAACTCCTTCCCATTCCAATCCTGAGACCCTTCCGATATCATGAGATGTGATATCTCAAAGCTTCTAATATCAAACTTGAGACCCTCCCTATAGCATGAGATGTGATATCCAAGTCCTTCCCATTCCAATCCTGAGACCCTTCCTATAGCTTGAGGTGTGATATCCAACTCCTTCCCATTCCAATTCTGAGACCCTTCTTATACCATGAGACTTGATATCTCAATGCTTCTAATACCAAACCTGAGACCCGTCCTATAACATGAGATGTGATATCCAAATCCTTCCCCTTCCAAACCTTAGACCCTTCCTTTATCATGAGATGTGATATCCAACTCCTTCCCATTCCAATCCTGAGACCCTTCCGATATCATGAGATTTGTTATCTCAATGCTTCTAATATCAAACTTGAGACCCTCCCTATAGCATGAGATGTGACATCCAAGTCCGTCCCATTCCAATCCTGAGACCCTTCCTATAACATGAGATGTGATATCCAACTCCTTCCCATTCCAACCTGAGACACTTCCTATAGCATGAGAAGGGATATCTAACTCCTTCCTAATCCAATCCTGAGACCCTTCCGATAGCAGAGATGTGATATCTGAATGCTTATACCAAACCTGAGACCCTTCCTATGGCATGAGATGTGATATCCAACTCCTTGCCATTCAAATCCTGAGACCCTTCCTATAGCATGAGATGTGATATCTCTATGCTTCTAATACCAAACCTGAGACCCTTCCTATAACATGAGATGGGAAATCCAACTCCTTCCCATTCCAATCCTGAGACCCTTCCGATAGCAGAGATGTGATATCTCAATGCTTATACCAAACCTGAGAACCTTCCTATGGCCTGAGATGTCATATACAACTCCTTCCCATTCCAATCCTGAGACCCTTCCTTTAGCGTGAGATGTGATATCTCAATGCTTATACCAAATCTGAGACCCTTCCTATAGCATGAGATGTGATATCCAATTCCTTCCCATTCCAATCCTGAGACCCTTCCTATAGCATGAGATGTGATATCTCAATGCTTATACCAAACCTGAGAGCCTACCTATAGCATGAGATGTGATATCCAAGTCCATCCCATTCCAATCCTTAGACCCTTCCTACAGCATGCAATGTGATATCTCAATGATTCTAATACCAAACCAGAGACTCTTCCTATAACATGAGATGGGATATCCAACTCCTTCCCATTCCAACCCTGAGCCGCTTCCGATAGCAGAGATGTGATATCTCAATGCTTATACCAAACCTGAGACCCTTCCTATAACATGAGATGTGATATCCAACTCCTTCCCGTTCCAAACCTGAGACACTAACTATAGCATATGTGATATCCAACTCCTTCCCATTCCAAACATGAGACACTTCCTATAGCAAGAAAGTAATATCCAACTCCTACCCATTCCAATCCTGAGACCCTTCCTATAGCAAGAGATGTGATATCCAAATCCTTCCCATTCCAATCCTGAGACCCTTCCTATAACATGAGATGTGATATCCAACTCCTTCCCATTCCAACCTGAGACACTTCCTATAGCATGAGAAGGGATATCCAACTCCTTCCCAATCCAATCCTGAGACCCTTCCGATAGCAGAGATGTGATATCTCAATGCTTATACCAAACCTGAGACCCTTCCTATGGCATGAGATGTGATATCCAACTCCTTCCCAATCCAATCCTGAGACCCTTCCGATAGCAGAGACGTGATATCTCAATGCTTCTACCAAACCTGAGACCCTTCCTTTAGCATGAGATGTGATATTCAAATCCTTCACATTCCAATCCTGAGACCCTTCCTATAGCATGAGATGTGATATCTCAATGCTTCTAATACCAAACCTGAGATCCTTCCTATAACATGAGATGTGATATCCAATTCCTTCCCATTCCAAACCTGAGACCCTTCCTATTGGATGCGATGTGATATCCAACTCCTTCCCATTCCAACCCTGAGACCCTTCCTATAGCATGAGATGTGATGTCTCAATGCTTCTAATACCAAACCTGAGATCCTTCCTATAACATGAGATGTGATATCCAACTCCTTCCATTCCAATCCTGAGACCCGTCCTATAGCATGAGATGTGATATCTCAATGCTTATACCAAACCTGAGACCCTTCCTATAGCATGAGATGTGATATCCAACTGCTTCCCATTCCAATCCTGAGACCCTTCCTATAGCATGAGATGTGATATCTCAATGATTCTAATAACAAACCTGAGACCCGTCCTATAACATGAGATGGGATATCCAACTCCTTCCCATTCCAACCCTTAGACCCTTCCTACAGCATGCAATATGATATCTCAATGATTCTAATAACAAACCTGAGACCCGTCCTATAACATGAGATGGGATATCCAACTCCTTCCCATTCCAATCCTGAGACACTTCCGATAGCAGAGATGTGATATCTCAATGCTTATACCAAACCTGAGACCCTTCCTATAACATGAGATATGATATCCAAATCCTTCCCGTTCCAAACCTGAGACCCTTCCTTTAGCATGAGATGTGATATCCAGCACCTTCCCATTCCAATCCTGAGACACTTCCTATAGCATGAGATGTGATATCTCAATGCTTCTAATATCAAAACTGAGACCCTCCCTATAGCATGATATGTGATATCTAAGTCCTTCCCATTCCAACCCTGAGACCCTCCCTATAGCATGAGATGTGATATCCAACTCCTTCCCATTCCAATCCTGAGACCCTTCCTATAGCATGAGATATGATATCTCAATACTTCTAATACCAAACGTGCGATCCTTCCGATAACATGAGATGTGATATCCAAATCCTTCCCCTTCCAATCCTGAGACCCTCCCTTTAGCATGAGATGTGATATCCAACTCCTTCCTATTCCAATCCTGAGACTCTTCTGATAGCATGAGATGTGATATCTCAATGCTTCTAATACCAAACCTGAGATCCTTCCGATAGCATGAGATGTGATATCTCAATGCTTCTAATACCAAACCTGAGATCCTTCCTATAACATGAGATGTGATATCCAAATCCTTCCCCTTCCAAACCTGAGACCCTCCCTTTAGCATGAGATGTGATATCCAACTCCTTCCCATTCCATTCCTGAGACCCTTCTGATAGCATGAGATGTGATATCTCAATGCCTCTAATACCAAACCTGAGATCCTACCTCTAACATGAAATGTGATATCCAACTCTTTCCCCTTCCAAACCTGAGAGCCTTCCTATAGCATGAGATGTGATATCCAACTCCTTCCCATTCCAATTCTGAGACCCTTCCTATACTATGAGACTTGATATCTCAATGCTTCTAATACAAACGTGAGACCCGTAATATAACATGAGATGTGATATCCAAATCCTTCCCCTTCCAAACCTTAGACCCTTCCTTTATCATGAGATGTGATATCCAACTCCTTCCCATTCCAATCCTGAGACCCTTCCGATATCATGAGATGTGATATCTCAAAGCTTCTAATATCAAACTTGAGACCCTCCCTATAGCATGAGATGTGATATCCAAGTCCTTCCCATTCCAATCCTGAGACCCTTCCTATAGCATGAGATGTGATATCTCAATGCTTCTAATACCAAACCTGAGACCCTTCCTATAACATGAGATGGGAATATCCAACTCCTTCCCATTCCAATCCTGAGACCCTTCCGATAGCAGAGATGTGATATCTCAATGCTTATACCAAACCTGAGATCCTTCCTATAACATGAGATGTGATATCCAACTCCTTCCCATTCCAATCCTGAGACACTTCCTATAGCATGAGATGTGATATCTCACTGCTTATACCAAACCTGAGACCCTTCCCATAGCATGAGATGTGATATCCAACTCCTTCCCATTCCAATCCTCAGACCCTTCCTATAGCATGAGATGTGATATCTCAATGCTTCTAATATCAAACTTGAGACCCTACCTATAGCATGAGATGTGATATCCAAGTCCTTCCCATTACAATCCTGAGACACTTCCTATAGCATGAGATGTGATATCCAAGTCCTTCCCATTCCAATCCTGAGACCCTTCCTATAGCATGAGATATGATATCTCAATACTTCTAATACCAAACGTGAGATCCTTCCGATAACATGAGATGTGATATCCAAATCCTTCCCCTTCCAAACCTGAGACCCTCCCTTTAGCATGAGATGTGATATCCAACTCCTTCCCATTCCAATCCTGAGACCCTTCTGATAGCATGAGATGTGATATCTCAATGCTTCTAATACCAAACCTGAGATCCTTCCGATAGCATGAGATGTGATATCTCAATGCTTCTAATACCAAACCTGAGATCCTTCCTATAACATGAGATGTGATATCCAAATCCTTCCCCTTCCAAACCTGAGACCCTCCCTTTAGCATGAGATGTGATATCCAACTCCTTCCCATTCCATTCCCGAGACCCTTCTGATAGCATGAGATGTGATATCTCAATGCCTCTAATACCAAACCTGAGATCCTACCTCTAACATGAAATGTGATATCCAACTCTTTCCCCTTCCAAACCTGAGAGCCTTCCTATAGCATGAGATCCGATATCCAAGTCCTTCCCATTCCAATCCTGATACCCTTCCTATTGCTTGAGATGTGATATCCAACTCCTTCCCATTCCAATTCTGAGACCCTTCCTATACTCTGAGACTTGATATCTCAATGCTTCTAATACCAAACCTGAGACCCGTAATATAACATGAGATGTGATATCCAAATCCTTCCCCTTCCAAACCTTAGACCCTTCCTTTATCATGAGATGTGATATCCAACTCCTTCCCATTCCAATCCTGAGACCCTTCCGATATCATGAGATGTGATATCTCAAAGCTTCTAATATCAAACTTGAGACCCTCCCTATAGCATGAGATGTGATATCCAAGTCCTTCCCATTCCAATCCCGAGACCCTTCCTATAGCATGAGATGTGATATCTCAATGCTTCTAATACCAAACCTGAGACCCTTCCTATTACATGAGATGGGAATATCCAACTCCTTCCCATTCCAATCCTGAGACCCTTCCGATAGCAGAGATGTGATATCTCAATGCTTATACCAAACCTGAGACCCTTCGTATGGCATGAGATGTGATATCCAACTCCTTGCCATTCAAATCCTGAGACCCTTCCTATAGCATGAGAAGGGATATCCAACTCCTTCCCAATCCAATCCTGAGACCCTTCCGATAGCAGAGACGTGATATCTCAATGCTTCTACCAAGCCTGAGACCCTTCCTTTAGCATGAGATGTGATATCCAAATCCTTCACATTCCAATCCTGAGACCCTTCCTATAGCATGGGATGTGATATCTCAATGCTTCTAATACCAAACCTGAGATCCTTCCTCTAACATGAAATGTGATATCCAACTCCTTCCCTTTCCAAACCTAAGAGCCTATCTATAGCATGAGATGTGATATCCAGGTCCTTCCTATTCCAATCCTTAGACCCTTCCTACAGCATGCAATATGATATCTCAATGATTCTAATAACAAACCTGAGACCCGTCCTATAGCATGAGATATGATATCCAAGTCCTTCCCATTCCAATCCTGAGACCCTTCCTATAACATGAAATGTGATATCCAACTCCTTCCCATTCCAACCTGAGACCCTTCCTATAGCATGAGATGGGATATCCAACTTCTTCAAAATCCAATACTGATACCCTTCCGATAGCATGAGATGTGATATCCCAATGCTTCTACCAAACCTGAGACCCATACTATGGCATGAGATGTGATATTAAACTCCTTCCCATTCCAATCCTGAGACCCTTCCTATAGCTTGAGGTGTGATATCCAACTCCTTCCCATTCCAATTCTGAGACCCTTCTTATACCATGAGACTTGATATCTCAATGCTTCTAATACCAAACCTGAGACCCGTCCTATAACATGAGATGTGATATCCAAATCCTTCCCCTTCCAAACCTTAGACCCTTCCTTTATCATGAGATGTGGTATCCAACTCCTTCCCATTCCAATCCTGAGACCCTTCCGATATCATGAGATTTGTTATCTCAATGCTTCTAATATCAAACTTGAGATCCTCCCTATAGCATGAGATGTGACATCCAAGTCCTTCCCATTCCAATCCTGAGACCCTTCCTATAGCATGAGATGTGATATCTCTATGCTTCTAATACCAAACCTGAGACCCTTCCTATAACATGAGATGGGATATCCAACTCCTTCCCATTCCAATCCTGAGACCCTTCCGATAGCAGAGATGTGATATCTCAATGCTTATACCAAACCTGAGACCCTTCCTATGGCCTGAGATGTCATACACAACTCCTTCCCATTCCAATCCTGAGACCCTTCCTTTAGCATGAGATGTGATATCTCAATGCTTATACCAAATCTGAGACCCTTCCTATAGCATGAGATGTGATATCCAAATCCTTCCCATTCCAATCCTGAGACCCTTCCTATAGCATGAGATGTGATATCTCAATGCTTATACCAAACCTGAGAGCCTACCTATAGCATGAGATGTGATATCCAAGTCCATCCCATTCCAATCCTTAGACCCTTCCTACAGCATGCGATGTGATATCTCAATGATTCTAATACCAAACCAGAGACTCTTACTATAACATGAGATGTGATATCCAACTCCTTCCCATTCCAATCCTGAGCCGCTTCCGATAGCAGAGATGTGATATCTCAATGCTTATACCAAACCTGAGACCCTTCCTATAACATGAGATGTGATATCCAACTCCTTCCCGTTCCAAACCTGAGACACTAACTATAGCATATGTGATATCCAACTCCTTCCCATTCCAAACATGAGACCCTTCCTATAGCAAGAAAGTAATATCCAACTCCTACCCATTCCAATCCTGAGACCCTTCCTATAGCAAGAGATGGGATATCCAAATCCTTCCCATTCCAATCCTGAGACCCTTCCTATAACATGAGATGTGATATCCAACTCCTTCCCATTCCAACCTGTGACACTTCTCAGGATTGGAATGGGAAGGAGCTGGATATCACATCTCATGCTAAAGGAAGGGTCTCAGGTTTGGAACGGGAAGGATTTGGATATCACATCTCATGTTATAGGAAGGGTCTCAGGTTTGGTATAAGCATTGAGATATCACATCTCTGCTATCGGAAGTGTCTCAGGATTGGAATGGGAAGGAGTTGGATATCACATCTCATGTTATAGGACGGGTCTCAGGTTTGTTATTAGAATCATTGAGATATCATATTGCATGCTGTAGGAAGGGTCTAAGGGTTGGAATGGGAAGGACTTGGATATCACATCTCATGCTATAGATAGGCTCTTAGGTTTGGAAAGGGAAGGAGTTGGATATCACATTTCATGTTAGAGGAAGGATCTCAGGTTTGGTATTAGAAGCATTGAGATATCACATCTCATGCTATAGGAAGGGTCTCAGGATTGGAATGTGGAGGATTTGGATATCACATCTCATGCTAAAGGAAGGGTCTCGGGATTGGAATGGAAGGAGTTGGATATCACATCTCATGTTATAGGAAGGATCTCAGGTTTGGTATTAGAAGCATTGAGACATCACATCTCATGCTATAGGAACGGTCTCAGGGTTGGAATGGGAAGGAGTTGGATATCACATCTCATCCAATAGGAAGGGTCTCAGGTTTGGAATGGGAAGGAAATGGATATCACATCTCATGTTATAGGAAGGATCTCAGGTTTGGTATTAGAAGCATTGAGATATCACATCTCATGCTATAGGAAGGGTCTCAGGATTGGAATGTGAAGGATTTGGATATCACATCTCATGCTAAAGGAAGGGTCTCAGGTTTGGTAGAAGCATTAAGATATCACGTCTCTGCTATCGGAAGGGTCTCAGGATTGGATTGGGAAGGAGTTGGATATCCCTTCTCATGCTATAGGAAGGGTCTCAGGATTTGAATGGCAAGGAGTTGGATATCACATCTCATGCCATAGGAAGGGTCTCAGGTTTGGTATAAGCATTGAGATATCACATCTCTGCTATCGGAAGGGTCTCAGGATTGGAATGGGAAGGAGTTGGATATTCCCATCTCATGTTATAGGAAGGGTCTCAGGTTTGGTATTAGAAGCATTGAGATATCACATCTCATGCTATAGGAAGGGTCTCAGGATTGGAATGGGAAGGACTTGGATATCACATCTCATGCTATAGGGAGGGTCTCAAGTTTGATATTAGAAGCTTTGAGATATCACATCTCATGATATCGGAAGGGTCTCAGGATTGGAATGGGAAAGAGTTGGATATCACATCTCATGATAAAGGAAGGGTCTAAGGTTTGGAAGGGGAAGGATTTGGATATCACATCTCATGTTATATTACGGGTCTCAGGTTTGGTATTAGAAGCATTGAGATATCAAGTCTCAGAGTATAGGAAGGGTCTCAGAATTGGAATGGGAAGGAGTTGGATATCACATCTCATGTTATAGGAAGGATCTCCGGTTTGGTATTAGAAGCATTGAGACATCACATCTCATGCTATAGGAAGGGTCTCAGGATTGGAATGGGAAGGAGTTGGATATCACATCTCATGCTATAGGAAGGGTCTCAGATTTGGTATAAGCATTGAGATATCACATCTCATGCTATAGGAAGGGTCTCAGGATTGGATTGGGAAGGAGTTGTATATGACATCTCAGGCCATAGGAAGGGTCTCAGGATTGGTATAAGCATTGAGATATCACATCTCTGCTATCGGAAGGGTCTCAGGATTGGAATGGGAAGGAGTTGGATATCCCATCTCATGTTAAAGGAAGGGTCTCAGGTTTGGTATTAGAAGCATTGAGATATCACATCTCATGCTATAGGAAGGGTCTCAGGATTGGAATGGGGAGGACTTGGATGTCACATCTCATGCTATAGTGAGGGTCTCAAGTTTGATATTAGAAGCACATCTCATGTTATAGGAAGGATCTCAGGTTTGGTATTAGAAGCATTGCGATATCACATCTCATGCTATCGGAAGGATCTCAGGTTTGGTATTAGAAGTATTGAGATATCACATCTCATGCTATAGGAAGGGTCTCAGGATTGGAATGGGAAGGAGTTGGATATCACATCCCATGCTAAAGGAAGGGTCTCAGGTTTGGTAGAAGCATTGAGATATCACATCTCATGCTATAGGAAGGGTCTCAGGATTGGAATGGGAAGGACTTAGATATCACATATCATGCTATAGGGAGGGTCTCAGTTTTGATATTAGAAGCATTGAGATATCACATCTCATGCTATCGGAAGTGTCTCAGGATTGGAATGGGAAGGAGCTGGATATCACATCTCATGCTAAAGGAAGGGTCTCAGGTTTGGAACGGGAAGGAGTTGGATATCACATCTCATGTTATAGGAAGGGTCTCAGGTTTGGTATAAACATTGAGATATCACATCTCTGCTATCGGAAGTGTCTCAGGATTGGAATGGGAAGGAGTTGGATATCCCATCTCATGTTATAGGACGGGTCTCAGGTTTGGTATTAGAAGCATTGAGATATCACATCTCATGCTATAGGAAGGGTCTCAGGATTGGAATGGAAAGGAGTTTGATATCACATCTCATGCCATAGTATGGGTCTCAGGTTTGGTAGAAGCATTGGGATATCACATCTCATGCTATCGGAAGGGTATCAGTATTGGATTTGGAAGAAGTTGGATATCCCATCTCATGCTATAGGAAGGGTCTCAGGTTGGAATGGGAAGGAGTTGGATATCACATTTCATGTTATAGGAAGGGTCTCAGGATTGGAATGGGAAGGACTTGGATATCATATCTCATGCTATAGGACGGGTCTCAGGTTTGTTATTAGAATCATTGAGATATCATATTGCATGCTGTAGGAAGGGTCTAAGGATTGGAATGGGAAGGACTTGGATATCACATCTCATGCTATAGGACGGGTCTCAGGATTGGATTGGGAAGGAGTTGTATATGACATCTCAGGCCATAGGAAGGGTCTCAGGATTGGTATAAGCATTGAGATATCACATCTCTGCTATCGGAAGGGTCTCAGGATTGGAATGGGAAGGAGTTGGATATCCCATCTCATGTTAAAGGAAGGGTCTCAGGTTTGGTATTAGAAGCATTGAGATATCACATCTCATGCTATAGGAAGGGTCTCAGGATTGGAATGGGGAGGACTTGGATGTCACATCTCATGCTATAGTGAGGGTCTCAAGTTTGATATTAGAAGCACATCTCATGTTATAGGAAGGATCTCAGGTTTGGTATTAGAAGCATTGCGATATCACATCTCATGCTATCGGAAGGATCTCAGGTTTGGAATGGGAAGGAGTTGGATATCACATCTCATGCTAAAGGAAGGGTCTCAGGTTTGGTAGAAGCATTGAGATATCACATCTCATGCTATAGGAAGGGTCTCAGGATTGGAATGGGAAGGACTTAGATATCACATATCATGCTATAGGGAGGGTCTCAGTTTTGATATTAGAAGCATTGAGATATCACATCTCATGCTATCGGAAGTGTCTCAGGATTGGAATGGGAAGGAGCTGGATATCACATCTCATGCTAAAGGAAGGGTCTCAGGTTTGGAACGGGAAGGAGTTGGATATCACATCTCATGTTATAGGAAGGGTCTCAGGTTTGGTATAAACATTGAGATATCACATCTCTGCTATCGGAAGTGTCTCAGGATTGGAATGGGAAGGAGTTGGATATCCCATCTCATGTTATAGGACGGGTCTCAGGTTTGGTATTAGAAGCATTGAGATATCACATCTCATGCTATAGGAAGGGTCTCAGGATTGGAATGGAAAGGAGTTTGATATCACATCTCATGCCATAGTATGGGTCTCAGGTTTGGTAGAAGCATTGGGATATCACATCTCATGCTATCGGAAGGGTATCAGTATTGGATTTGGAAGAAGTTGGATATCCCATCTCATGCTATAGGAAGGGTCTCAGGTTGGAATGGGAAGGAGTTGGATATCACATTTCATGTTATAGGAAGGGTCTCAGGATTGGAATGGGAAGGACTTGGATATCATATCTCATGCTATAGGACGGGTCTCAGGTTTGTTATTAGAATCATTGAGATATCATATTGCATGCTGTAGGAAGGGTCTAAGGATTGGAATGGGAAGGACTTGGATATCACATCTCATGCTATAGATAGGCTCTTAGGTTTGGAAAGGGAAGGAGTTGGATATCACATTTCATGTTAGAGGAAGGATCTCAGGTTTGGTATTAGAAGCATTGAGATATCACATCTCATGCTATAGGAAGGGTCTCAGGATTGGAATGGGAAGTAGTTGGATATCACATCTCATGCTATAGGAAGGGTCTCAGGATTGGAATGGAAGGAGTTGGATATCACATCTCATGTTATAGGAAGGATCTCAGGTTTGGTATTAGAAGCATTGAGACATCACATCTCATGCTATAGGAACGGTCTCAGGGTTGGAATGGGAAGGAGTTGGATATCACATCTCATCCAATAGGAAGGGTCTCAGGTTTGGAATGGGAAGGAAATGGATATCACATCTCATGTTATAGGAAGGATCTCAGGTTTGGTATTAGAAGCATTGAGATATCACATCTCATGCTATAGGAAGGGTCTCAGGATTGGAATGTGAAGGATTTGGATATCACATCTCATGCTAAAGGAAGGGTCTCAGGTTTGGTAGAAGCATTAAGATATCACGTCTCTGCTATCGGAAGGGTCTCAGGATTGGATTGGGAAGGAGTTGGATATCCCTTCTCATGCTATAGGAAGGGTCTCAGGATTTGAATGGCAAGGAGTTGGATATCACATCTCATGCCATAGGAAGGGTCTCAGGTTTGGTATAAGCATTGAGATATCACATCTCTGCTATCGGAAGGGTCTCAGGATTGGAATGGGAAGGAGTTGGATATTCCCATCTCATGTTATAGGAAGGGTCTCAGGTTTGGTATTAGAAGCATTGAGATATCACATCTCATGCTATAGGAAGGGTCTCAGGATTGGAATGGGAAGGACTTGGATATCACATCTCATGCTATAGGGAGGGTCTCAAGTTTGATATTAGAAGCTTTGAGATATCACATCTCATGATATCGGAAGGGTCTCAGGATTGGAATGGGAAGGAGTTGGATATCACATCTCATGATAAAGGAAGGGTCTAAGGTTTGGAAGGGGAAGGATTTGGATATCACATCTCATGTTATATTACGGGTCTCAGGTTTGGTATTAGAAGCATTGAGATATCAAGTCTCAGAGTATAGGAAGGGTCTCAGAATTGGAATGGGAAGGAGTTGGATATCACATCTCAAGCTATAGGAAGGGTCTCAGGATTGGAATGGGAAGGACTTGGATATCACATCTCATGCTATAGGAAGGCTCTCAGGTTTGGAAGGGGAAAGAGTTGGATATCACATTTCATGTTAGAGGTCTCAGGTTTGGTATTAGAGGCATTGAGATATCACATCTCATGCTATCAGAAGGGTCTCAGGAATGGAATGGGAAGGAGTTGGATATCACATCTCATGCTAAAGGGAGGGTCTCAGGTTTGGAAGGGGAAGGATTTGGATATCACATCTCATGTTATAGGAAGGATCTCAGGTTTGGTATTAGAAGCATTGAGATATCACATCTCATGCTATCGGAAGGATCTCAGGTTTGGTATTAGAAGCATTGAGATATCACATCTCATGCTATCAGAAGGGTCTCAGGATTGGAATGGGAAGGAGTTGGATATCACATCTCATGCTAAAGGGAGGGTCTCAGGTTTGGAAGGGGAAGGATTTGGATATCACATCTCATGTTATCGGAAGGATCTCACGTTTGGTATTAGAAGTATTGAGATATCATATCTCATGGTATAGGAAGGGTCTCAGGTTTGGTATAAGCATTGAGATATCACATCTCTGCTATCGGAAGTGTCTCAGGATTGGAATGGGAAGGAGTTGGATATCCCATCTCATGTTATAGGACGGGTCTCAGGTTTGTTATTAGAATCATTGAGATATCATATTGCATGCTGTAGGAAGGGTCTAAGGGTTGGAATGGGAAGGACTTGGATATCACATCTCATGCTATAGATAGGCTCTTAGGTTTGGAAAGGGAAGGAGTTGGATATCACATTTCATGTTAGAGGAAGGATCTCAGGTTTGGTATTAGAAGCATTGAGATATCACATCTCATGCTATAGGAAGGGTCTCAGGATTGGAATGGGAAGTAGTTGGATATCACATCTCATGCTATAGGAAGGGTCTCAGGTTTGGTATAAGCATTGAGATATCCCATCTAATGCTATAGGACGGGTCTCAGGATTGGAATGGAAGGAGTTGGATATCACATCTCATGTTATAGGAAGGATCTCAGGTTTGGTATTAGAAGCATTGAGACATCACATCTCATGCTATAGGAAGGGTCTCAGGGTTGGAATGGGAAGGACTTGGATATCACATCTCATGCTATAGGAAGGGTCTCAGGATTGGAATGGGAAGTAGTTGGATATCACATCTCATGCTATAGGAAGGGTCTCAGGTTTGGTATAAGCATTGAGATATCACATCTCATGCTATAGGACGGGTCTCAGGATTGGAATGGAAGGAGTTGGATATCACATCTCATGTTATAGGAAGGATCTCAGGTTTGGTATTAGAAGCATTGAGACATCAGATCTCATGCTATAGGAAGGGTCTCAGGGTTGGAATGGGAAGGAGTTGGATATCACATCTCATCCAATAGGAAGGGTCTCAGGTTTGGAATGGGAAGGAATTGGATATTCCCATCTCATGTTATAGCGAGGGTCTCAGGTTTGGTATTAGAAGCATTGAGATATCACATCTCATGCTATAGGAAGGGTCTCAGGATTGGAATGGGAAGGACTTGGATATCACATCTCATGCTATAGGGAGGGTCTCAAGTTTGATATTAGAAGCTTTGAGATATCACATCTCATGATATCGGAAGGGTCTCAGGATTGGAATGGGAAGGAGTTGGATATCACATCTCATGATAAAGGAAGGGTCTAAGGTTTGGAAGGGGAAGGATTTGGATATCACATCTCATGTTATATTACGGGTCTCAGGTTTGGTATTAGAAGCATTGAGATATCAAGTCTCAGAGTATAGGAAGGGTCTCAGAATTGGAATGGGAAGGAGTTGGATATCACATCTCAAGCTATAGGAAGGGTCTCAGGATTGGAATGGGAAGGACTTGGATATCACATCTCATGCTATAGGAAGGCTCTCAGGTTTGGAAGGGGAAAGAGTTGGATATCACATTTCATGTTAGAGGTAGGAGCTCAGGTTTGGTATTAGAGGCATTGAGATATCACATCTCATGCTATCAGAAGGGTCTCAGGAATGGAATGGGAAGGAGTTGGATATCACATCTCATGCTAAAGGGAGGGTCTCAGGTTTGGAAGGGGAAGGATTTGGATATCACATCTCATGTTATAGGAAGGATCTCAGGTTTAGTATTAGAAGCATTGAGATATCACATCTCATGCTATCGGAAGGATCTCAGGTTTGGTATTAGAAGCATTGAGATATCACCTCTCATGCTATCAGAAGGGTCTCAGGATTGGAATGGGAAGGAGTTGGATATCACATCTCATGCTAAAGGGAGGGTCTCAGGTTTGGAAGGGGAAGGATTTGGATATCACATCTCATGTTATCGGAAGGATCTCACGTTTGGTATTAGAAGTATTGAGATATCATATCTCATGCTATAGGAAGGGTCTCAGGATTGGAATGGGAAAGAGTTGGATATCACATCTCATGCTATAGGGAGTGTCTCAGGATTGGAATGGGAAGGACTTAGATATCACATATCATGCTATAGGGAGGGTCTCAGTTTTGATATTAGAAGCATTGAGATATCACATCTCATGCTATCGGAAGTGTCTCAGGATTGGAATGGGAAGGAGCTGGATATCACATCTCATGCTAAAGGAAGGGTCTCAGGTTTGGAACGGGAAGGATTTGGATATCACATCTCATGTTATAGGAAGGGTCTCAGGTTTGGTATAAGCATTGAGATATCACATCTCTGCTATCGGAAGTGTCTCAGGATTGGAATGGGAAGGAGTTGGATATCCCATCTCATGTTATAGGACGGGTCTCAGGTTTGTTATTAGAATCATTGAGATATCATATCTCATGCTATAGGAAGGGTCTCAGGATTGGAATGGGAAGGACTTGGATATCACATCTCATGCTATAGGGAGGGTCTCAAGTTTGATATTAGAAGCTTTGAGATATCACATCTCATGATATCGGAAGGGTCTCAGGATTGGAATGGGAAGGAGTTGGATATCACATCTCATGATAAAGGAAGGGTCTAAGGTTTGGAAGGGGAAGGATTTGGATATCACATCTCATGTTATATTACGGGTCTCAGGTTTGGTATTAGAAGCATTGAGATATCAAGTCTCAGAGTATAGGAAGGGTCTCAGAATTGGAATGGGAAGGAGTTGGATATCACATCTCAAGCTATAGGAAGGGTCTCAGGATTGGAATGGGAAGGACTTGGATATCACATCTCATGCTATAGGAAGGCTCTCAGGTTTGGAAGGGGAAAGAGTTGGATATCACATTTCATGTTAGAGGTAGGAGCTCAGGTTTGGTATTAGAGGCATTGAGATATCACATCTCATGCTATCAGAAGGGTCTCAGGAATGGAATGGGAAGGAGTTGGATATCACATCTCATGCTAAAGGGAGGGTCTCAGGTTTGGAAGGGGAAGGATTTGGATATCACATCTCATGTTATAGGAAGGATCTCAGGTTTAGTATTAGAAGCATTGAGATATCACATCTCATGCTATCGGAAGGATCTCAGGTTTGGTATTAGAAGCATTGAGATATCACCTCTCATGCTATCAGAAGGGTCTCAGGATTGGAATGGGAAGGAGTTGGATATCACATCTCATGCTAAAGGGAGGGTCTCAGGTTTGGAAGGGGAAGGATTTGGATATCACATCTCATGTTATCCGAAGGATCTCACGTTTGGTATTAGAAGTATTGAGATATCATATCTCATGCTATAGGAAGGGTCTCAGGATTGGAATGGGAAAGAGTTGGATATCACATCTCATGCTATAGGGAGTGTCTCAGGATTGGAATGGGAAGGACTTAGATATCACATATCATGCTATAGGGAGGGTCTCAGTTTTGATATTAGAAGCATTGAGATATCACATCTCATGCTATCGGAAGTGTCTCAGGATTGGAATGGGAAGGAGCTGGATATCACATCTCATGCTAAAGGAAGGGTCTCAGGTTTGGAACGGGAAGGATTTGGATATCACATCTCATGTTATAGGAAGGGTCTCAGGTTTGGTATAAGCATTGAGATATCACATCTCTGCTATCGGAAGTGTCTCAGGATTGGAATGGGAAGGAGTTGGATATCCCATCTCATGTTATAGGACGGGTCTCAGGTTTGTTATTAGAATCATTGAGATATCATATTGCATGCTGTAGGAAGGGTCTAAGGGTTGGAATGGGAAGGACTTGGATATCACATCTCATGCTATAGATAAGCTCTTAGGTTTGGAAAGGGAAGGAGTTGGATATCACATTTCATGTTAGAGGAAGGATCTCAGGTTTGGTATTAGAAGCATTGAGATATCACATCTCATGCTATAGGAAGGGTCTCAGGATTGGAATGGGAAGTAGTTGGATATCACATCTCATGCTATAGGAAGGGTCTCAGGTTTGGTATAAGCATTGAGATATCACATCTAATGCTATAGGACGGGTCTCAGGATTGGAATGGAAGGAGTTGGATATCACATCTCATGTTATAGGAAGGATCTCAGGTTTGGTATTAGAAGCATTGAGACATCACATCTCATGCTATAGGAAGGGTCTCAGGGTTGGAATGGGAAGGAGTTGGATATCACCTCTCATCCAATAGGAAGGGTCTCAGGTTTGGAATGGGAAGGGATTGGATATCACATCTTATGTTATAGGAAGGATCTCAGGTTTGGTATTAGAAGCATTGAGATATCACATCTCATGCTATAGGAAGGGTCTCAGGATTGGAATGTGAAGGATTTGGATATCACATCTCATGCTAAAGGAAGGGTCTCAGGTTTGGTAGAAGCATTGAGATATCACGTCTCTGCTATCGGAAGGGTCTCAGGATTGGATTGGGCAGGAGTTGGATATCCCTTCTCATGCTATAGGAAGGGTCTCAGGATTTGAATGGCAAGGAGTTGGATATCACATCTCATGCCATAGGAAGGGTCTCAGGTTTGGTATAAGCATTGAGATATCACATCTCTGCTATCGGAAGGGTCTCAGGATTGGATTGGGAAGGAGTTGGATATCCCTTCTCATGCTATAGGAAGTGTCTCAGGTTGGAATGGGAAGGAGTTGGATATCACATCTCATGTTATAGGAAGGGTCTCAGGATTGGAATGGGAAGGATTTGGATATCACATCTCTTGCTATAGGAAGGGTCTCAGGATTGGAATGGGTAGGAGTTGGATATTACTTTCTTGCTATAGGAAGGGTCTCATGTTTGGAATGGGAAGGAGTTGGATATCACATATGCTATAGTTAGTGTCTCAGGTTTGGAACGGGAAGGAGTTGGATATCACATCTCATGTTATAGGAAGGGTCTCAGGTTTGGTATAAGCATTGAGATATCACATCTCTGCTATCGGAAGCGGCTCAGGATTGGAATGGGAAGGAGTTGGATATCCCATCTCATGCTTTAGGGAGTGTCTCAGGATTGGAATGGGAAGGACTTAGATATCACATATCATGCTATAGGGAGGGTCTCAGTTTTGATATTAGAAGCATTGAAATATCACATCTCATGCTATCGGAAGTGTCTCAGGATTGGAATGGGAAGGAGCTGGATATCACATCTCATGCTAAAGGAAGGGTCTCAGGTTTGGAACGGGAAGGATTTGGATATCACATCTCATGCTAAAGGAAGGGTCTCAGGTTTGGAACGGGAAGGATTTGGATATCACATCTCATGTTATAGGAAGGGTCTCAGGTTTGGTATAAGCATTGAGATATCACATCTCTGCTATCGGAAGTGTCTCAGGATTGGAATGGGAAGGAGTTGGATATCCCATCTCATGTTATAGGACGGGTCTCAGGTTTGTTATTAGAATCATTGAGATATCATATTGCATGCTGTAGGAAGGGTCTAAGGGTTGGAATGGGAAGGACTTGGATATCACATCTCATGCTATAGATAGGCTCTTAGGTTTGGGAAGCGAAGGAGTTGGATATCACATTTCATGTTAGAGGAAGGATCTCAGGTTTGTTATTAGAAGCATTGAGATATCACATCTCATGCTATAGGAAGGGTCTCAGGATTGGAATGGGAAGTAGTTGGATATCACATCTCATGCTATAGGAAGGGTTTCAGGTTTGGTATAAGCATTGAGATATCACATCTCATGCTATAGGACGGGTCTCAGGATTGGAATGGAAGGAGTTGGATATCACATCTCATGTTATAGGAAGGATCTCAGGTTTGGTATTAGAAGCATTGAGACATCACATCTCATGCTATAGGAAGGGTCTCAGGGTTGGAATGGGAAGGAGTTGGATATCACATCTCATCCAATAGGAAGGGTCTCAGGTTTGGAATGGGAAGGAATTGGATATCACATCTCATGTTATAGGAAGGATCTCAGGTTTGGTATTAGAAGCATTGAGATATCAGATCTCATGCTATAGGAAGGGTCTCAGGATTGGAATGTGAAGGATTTGGATATCACATCTCATGCTAAAGGAAGGGTCTCAGGTTTGGTAGAAGCATTGAGATATCACGTCTCTGCTATCGGAAGGGTCTCAGGATTGGATTGGGAAGGAGTTGGATATCCCTTCTCATGCTATAGGAAGGGTCTCAGGATTTGAATGGCAAGGAATTGGATATCACATCTCATGCCATAGGAAGGGTCTCAGGTTTGGTATAAGCATTGAGATATCACATCTCTGCTATCGGAAGGGTCTCAGGATTGGATTGGGAAGGAGTTGGATATCCCTTCTCATGCTATAGGAAGTGTCTCAGGTTGGAATGGGAAGGAGTTGGATATCACACCTCAAGCTATAGGAAGGGTCTCAGGATTGGAATGGGAAGGAGTTTGATATCACATCTCATGCCATAGTATGGGTCTCAGGTTTGGTAGAAGCAGAGGGATATCACATCTCATGCTATCGGAAGGGTATCAGTATTGGATTTGGAAGAAGTTGGATATCCCATCTCATGCTATAGGAAGGGTCTCAGGTTGGAATGGGAAGGAGTTGGATATCACATTTCATGTTATAGGAAGGGTCTCAGGATTGGAATGGGAAGGACTTGGATATCATATCTCATGCTATAGGACGGGTCTCAGGTTTGTTATTAGAATCATTGAGATATCATATTGCATGCTGTAGGAAGGGTCTAAGGATTGGAATGGGAAGGACTTGGATATCACATCTCATGCTATAGATAGGCTCTTAGGTTTGGAAAGGGAAGGAGTTGGATATCACATTTCATGTTAGAGGAAGGATCTCAGGTTTGGTATTAGAAGCATTGAGATATCACATCTCATGCTATAGGAAGGGTCTCAGGATTGGAATGGGAAGTAGTTGGATATCACATCTCATGCTATAGGAAGGGTCTCAGGTTTGGTATAAGCATTGAGATATCACATCTCATGCTATAGGACGGGTCTCAGGATTGGAATGGAAGGAGTTGGATATCACATCTCATGTTATAGGAAGGATCTCAGGTTTGGTATTAGAAGCATTGAGACATCACATCTCATGCTATAGGAAGGGTCTCAGGGTTGGAATGGGAAGGAGTTGGATATCACATCTCATCCAATAGGAAGGGTCTCAGGTTTGGAATGGGAAGGAATTGGATATCACATCTCATGTTATAGGAAGGATCTCAGGTTTGGTATTAGAAGCATTGAGATATCACATCTCATGCTATAGGAAGGGTCTCAGGATTGGAATGTGAAGGATTTGGATATCACATCTCATGCTAAAGGAAGGGTCTCAGGTTTGGTAGAAGCATTGAGATATCACGTCTCTGCTATCGGAAGGGTCTCAGGATTGGATTGGGAAGGAGTTGGATATCCCTTCTCATGCTATAGGAAGGGTCTCGGGATTTGAATGGCAAGGAGTTGGATATCACATCTCATGCCATAGGAAGGGTCTCAGGTTTGGTATAAGCATTGAGATATCACATCTCTGCTATCGGAAGGGTCTCAGGATTGGAATGGGAAGGAGTTGGATATTCCCATCTCATGTTATAGGGAGGGTCTCAGGTTTGGTATTAGAAGCATTGAGATATCACATCTCATGCTATAGGAAGGGTCTCAGGATTGGAATGGGAAGGACTTGGATATCACATCTCATGCTATAGGGAGGGTCTCAAGTTTGATATTAGAAGCTTTGAGATATCACATCTCATGATATCGGAAGGGTCTCAGGATTGGAATGGGAAGGAGTTGGATATCACATCTCATGATAAAGGAAGGGTCTAAGGTTTGGAAGGGGAAGGATTTGGATATCACAATTCATGTTATATTACGGGTCTCAGGTTTGGTATTAGAAGCATTGAGATATCAAGTCTCAGAGTATAGGAAGGGTCTCAGAATTGGAATGGGAAGGAGTTGGATATCACATCTCAAGCTATAGGAAGGGTCTCAGGATTGGAATGGGAAGGACTTGGATATCACATCTCATGCTATAGGAAGGCTCTCAGGTTTGGAAGGGGAAAGAGCTGGATATCACATTTTATGTTAGAGGTAGGATCTCAGGTTTGGTATTAGAGGCATTGAGATATCACATCTCATGCTATCAGAAGGGTCTCAGGAATGGAATGGGAAGGAGTTGGATATCACATCTCATGCTAAAGGGAGGGTCTCAGGTTTGGAAGGGGAAGGATTTGGATATCACATCTCATGTTATAGGAAGGATCTCAGGTTTGGTATTAGAAGCATTGAGATATCACATCTCATGCTATCGGAAGGATCTCAGGTTTGGTATTAGAAGCATTGAGATATCACATCTCATGCTATCAGAAGGGTCTCAGGATTGGAATGGGAAGGAGTTGGATATCACATCTCATGCTAAAGGGAGGGTCTCAGGTTTGGAAGGGGAAGGATTTGGATATCACATCTCATGTTATCGGAAGGATCTCACGTTTGGTATTAGAAGTATTGAGATATCATATCTCATGCAATATGAAGGGTCTCAGGATTGGAATGGGAAAGAGTTGGATATCACATCTCATGCTTTAGGGAGTGTCTCAGGATTGGAATGGGAAGGACTTAGATATCACATATCATGCTATAGGGAGGGTCTCAGTTTTGATATTAGAAGCATTGAAATATCACATCTCATGCTATCGGAAGTGTCTCAGGATTGGAATGGGAAGGAGCTGGATATCACATCTCATGCTAAAGGAAGGGTCTCAGGTTTGGAACGGGAAGGATTTGGATATCACATCTCATGCTAAAGGAAGGGTCTCAGGTTTGGAATGGGAAGGATTTGGATATCACATCTCATGTTATAGGAAGGGTCTCAGGTTTGGTATAAGCATTGAGATATCACATCTCTGCTATCGGAAGTGTCTCAGGATTGGAATGGGAAGGAGTTGGATATCCCATCTCATGTTATAGGACGGGTCTCAGGTTTGTTATTAGAATCATTGAGATATCATATTGCATGCTGTAGGAAGGGTCTAAGGGTTGGAATGGGAAGGACTTGGATATCACATCTCATGCTATAGATAGGCTCTTAGGTTTGGAAAGGGAAGGAGTTGGATATCACATTTCATGTTAGAGGAAGGATCTCAGGTTTGTTATTAGAAGCATTGAGATATCACATCTCATGCTATAGGAAGGGTCTCAGGATTGGAATGGGAAGTAGTTGGATATCACATCTCATGCTATAGGAAGGGTCTCAGGTTTGATATAAGCATTGAGATATCACATCTCATGCTATAGGACGGGTCTCAGGATTGGAATGGAAGGAGTTGGATATCACATCTCATGTTATAGGAAGGATCTCAGGTTTGGTATTAGAAGCATTGAGACATCACATCTCATGCTATAGGAAGGGTCTCAGGGTTGGAATGGGAAGGAGTTGGATATCACATCTCATCCAATAGGAAGGGTCTCAGGTTTGGAATGGGAAGGAATTGGATATCACATCTCATGTTATAGGAAGGATCTCAGGTTTGGTATTAGAAGCATTGAGATATCACATCTCATGCTATAGGAAGGGTCTCAGGATTGGAATGTGAAGGATTTGGATATCACATCTCATGCTAAAGGAAGGGTCTCAGGTTTGGTAGAAGCATTGAGATATCACGTCTCTGCTGTCGGAAGGGTCTCAGGATTGGATTGGGAAGGAGTTGGATATCCCTTCTCATGCTATAGGAAGGGTCTCAGGATTTGAATGGCAAGGAATTGGATATCACATCTCATGCCATAGGAAGGGTCTCAGGTTTGGTATAAGCATTGAGATATCACATCTCTGCTATCGGAAGGGTCTCAGGATTGGATTGGGAAGGAGTTGGATATCCCTTCTCATGCTATAGGAAGTGTCTCAGGTTGGAATGGGAAGGAGTTGGATATCACACCTCAAGCTATAGGAAGGGTCTCAGGATTGGAATGGGAAGGAGTTTGATATCACATCTCATGCCATAGTATGGGTCTCAGGTTTGGTAGAAGCAGAGGGATATCACATCTCATGCTATCGGAAGGGTATCAGGTTTGTTATTAGAATCATTGAGATATCATATTGCATGCTGTAGGAAGGGTCTAAGGATTGGAATGGGAAGGACTTGGATATCACATCTCATGCTATAGATAGGCTCTTAGGTTTGGAAAGGGAAGGAGTTGGATATCACATTTCATGTTAGAGGAAGGATCTCAGGTTTGGTATTAGAAGCATTGAGATATCACATCTCATGCTATAGGAAGGGTCTCAGGATTGGAATGGGAAGTAGTTGGATATCACATCTCATGCTATAGGAAGGGTCTCAGGTTTGGTATAAGCATTGAGATATCACATCTCATGCTATAGGACGGGTCTCAGGATTGGAATGGAAGGAGTTGGATATCACATCTCATGTTATAGGAAGGATCTCAGGTTTGGTATTAGAAGCATTGAGACATCACATCTCATGCTATAGGAAGGGTCTCAGGGTTGGAATGGGAAGGAGTTGGATATCACAACTCATCCAATAGGAAGGGTCTCAGGTTTGGAATGGGAAGGAATTGGATATCACATCTCATGTTATAGGAAGGATCTCAGGTTTGGTATTAGAAGCATTGAGATATCACATCTCATGCTATAGGAAGGGTCTCAGGATTGGAATGTGAAGGATTTGGATATCACATCTCATGCTAAAGGAAGGGTCTCAGGTTTGGTAGAAGCATTGAGATATCACGTCTCTGCTATCGGAAGGGTCTCAGGATTGGATTGGGAAGGAGTTGGATATCCCTTCTCATGCTATAGGAAGGGTCTCGGGATTTGAATGGCAAGGAGTTGGATATCACATCTCATGCCATAGGAAGGGTCTCAGGTTTGGTATAAGCATTGAGATATCACATCTCTGCTATCGGAAGGGTCTCAGGATTGGAATGGGAAGGAGTTGGATATTCCCATCTCATGTTATAGGAAGGGTCTCAGGTTTGGTATTAGAAGCATTGAGATATCACATCTCATGCTATAGGAAGGGTCTCAGGATTGGAATGGGAAGGACTTGGATATCACATCTCATGCTATAGGGAGGGTCTCAAGTTTGATATTAGAAGCTTTGAGATATCACATCTCATGATATCGGAAGGGTCTCAGGATTGGAATGGGAAGGAGTTGGATATCACATCTCATGATAAAGGAAGGGTCTAAGGTTTGGAAGGGGAAGGATTTGGATATCACAATTCATGTTATATTACGGGTCTCAGGTTTGGTATTAGAAGCATTGAGATATCAAGTCTCAGAGTATAGGAAGGGTCTCAGAATTGGAATGGGAAGGAGTTGGATATCACATCTCAAGCTATAGGAAGGGTCTCAGGATTGGAATGGGAAGGACTTGGATATCACATCTCATGCTATAGGAAGGCTCTCAGGTTTGGAAGGGGAAAGAGCTGGATATCACATTTCATGTTAGAGGTAGGATCTCAGGTTTGGTATTAGAGGCATTGAGATATCACATCTCATGCTATCAGAAGGGTCTCAGGAATGGAATGGGAAGGAGTTGGATATCACATCTCATGCTAAAGGGAGGGTCTCAGGTTTGGAAGGGGAAGGATTTGGATATCACATCTCATGTTATAGGAAGGATCTCAGGTTTGGTATTAGAGGCATTGAGATATCACATCTCATGCTACCGGAAGGATCTCAGGTTTGGTATTAGAAGCATTGAGATATCACATCTCATGCTATCAGAAGGGTCTCAGGATTGGAATGGGAAGGAGTTGGATATCACATCTCATGCTAAAGGGAGGGTCTCAGGTTTGGAAGGGGAAGGATTTGGATATCACATCTCATGTTATCGGAAGGATCTCACGTTTGGTATTAGAAGTATTGAGATATCATATCTCATGCTATATGAAGGGTCTCAGGATTGGAACGGGAAGGATTTGGATATCACATCTCATGCTAAAGGAAGGGTCTCAGGTTTGGAACGGGAAGGATTTGGATATCACATCTCATGCTAAAGGAAGGGTCTCAGGTTTGGAATCGGAAGGATTTGGATATCACATCTCATGTTATAGGAAGGGTCTCAGGTTTGGTATAAGCATTGAGATATCACATCTCTGCTATCGGAAGTGTCTCAGGATTGGAATGGGAAGGAGTTGGATATCCCATCTCATGTTATAGGACGGGTCTCAGGTTTGTTATTAGAATCATTGAGATATCATATTGCATGCTGTAGGAAGGGTCTAAGGGTTGGAATGGGAAGGACTTGGATATCACATCTCATGCTATAGATAGGCTCTTAGGTTTGGAAAGGGAAGGAGTTGGATATCACATTTCATGTTAGAGGAAGGATCTCAGGTTTGTTATTAGAAGCATTGAGATATCACATCTCATGCTATAGGAAGGGTCTCAGGATTGGAATGGGAAGTAGTTGGATATCACATCTCATGCTATAGGAAGGGTCTCAGGTTTGATATAAGCATTGAGATATCACATCTCATGCTATAGGACGGGTCTCAGGATTGGAATGGAAGGAGTTGGATATCACATCTCATGTTATAGGAAGGATCTCAGGTTTGGTATTAGAAGCATTGAGACATCACATCTCATGCTATAGGAAGGGTCTCAGGGTTGGAATGGGAAGGAGTTGGATATCACATCTCATCCAATAGGAAGGGTCTCAGGTTTGGAATGGGAAGGAATTGGATATCACATCTCATGTTATAGGAAGGATCTCAGGTTTGGTATTAGAAGCATTGAGATATCACATCTCATGCTATAGGAAGGGTCTCAGGATTGGAATGTGAAGGATTTGGATATCACATCTCATGCTAAAGGAAGGGTCTCAGGTTTGGTAGAAGCATTGAGATATCACGTCTCTGCTATCGGAAGGGTCTCAGGATTGGATTGGGAAGGAGTTGGATATCCCTTCTCATGCTATAGGAAGGGTCTCGGGATTTGAATGGCAAGGAGTTGGATATCACATCTCATGCCATAGGAAGGGTCTCAGGTTTGGTATAAGCATTGAGATATCACATCTCTGCTATCGGAAGGGTCTCAGGATTGGAATGGGAAGGAGTTGGATATTCCCATCTCATGTTATAGGAAGGGTCTCAGGTTTGGTATTAGAAGCATTGAGATATCACATCTCATGCTATAGGAAGGGTCTCAGGATTGGAATGGGAAGGACTTGGATATCACATCTCATGCTATAGGGAGGGTCTCAAGTTTGATATTAGAAGCTTTGAGATATCACATCTCATGATATCGGAAGGGTCTCAGGATTGGAATGGGAAGGAGTTGGATATCACATCTCATGATAAAGGAAGGGTCTAAGGTTTGGAAGGGGAAGGATTTGGATATCACAATTCATGTTATATTACGGGTCTCAGGTTTGGTATTAGAAGCATTGAGATATCAAGTCTCAGAGTATAGGAAGGGTCTCAGAATTGGAATGGGAAGGAGTTGGATATCACATCTCAAGCTATAGGAAGGGTCTCAGGATTGGAATGGGAAGGACTTGGATATCACATCTCATGCTATAGGAAGGCTCTCAGGTTTGGAAGGGGAAAGAGCTGGATATCACATTTCATGTTAGAGGTAGGATCTCAGGTTTGGTTTTAGAGGCATTGAGATATCACATCTCATGCTATCAGAAGGGTCTCAGGAATGGAATGGGAAGGAGTTGGATATCACATCTCATGCTAAAGGGAGGGTCTCAGGTTTGGAAGGGGAAGGATTTGGATATCACATCTCATGTTATAGGAAGGATCTCAGGTTTGGTATTAGAAGCATTGAGATATCACATCTCATGCTATCGGAAGGATCTCAGGTTTGGTATTAGAAGCATTGAGATATCACATCTCATGCTATCAGAAGGGTCTCAGGATTGGAATGGGAAGGAGTTGGATATCACATCTCATGCTAAAGGGAGGGTCTCAGGTTTGGAAGGGGAAGGATTTGGATATCACATCTCATGTTATCGGAAGGATCTCACGTTTGGTATTAGAAGTATTGAGATATCATATCTCATGCTATATGAAGGGTCTCAGGATTGGAATGGGAAAGTGTTGGATATCACATCTCATGCTTTAGGGAGTGTCTCAGGATTGGAATGGGAAGGACTTAGATATCACATATCATGCTATAGGGAGGGTCTCAGTTTTGATATTAGAAGCATTGAAATATCACATCTCATGCTATCGGAAGTGTCTCAGGATTGGAATGGGAAGGAGCTGGATATCACATCTCATGCTAAAGGAAGAGTCTCAGGTTTGGAACGGGAAGGATTTGGATATCACATCTCATGCTAAAGGAAGGGTCTCAGGTTTGGAATGGGAAGGATTTGGATATCACATCTCATGTTATAGGAAGGGTCTCAGGTTTGGTATAAGCATTGAGATATCACATCTCTGCTATCGGAAGTGTCTCAGGATTGGAATGGGAAGGAGTTGGATATCCCATCTCATGTTATAGGACGGGTCTCAGGTTTGTTATTAGAATCATTGAGATATCATATTGCATGCTGTAGGAAGGGTCTAAGGGTTGGAATGGGAAGGACTTGGATATCACATCTCATGCTATAGATAGGCTCTTAGGTTTGGAAAGGGAAGGAGTTGGATATCACATTTCATGTTAGAGGAAGGATCTCAGGTTTGTTATTAGAAGCATTGAGATATCACATCTCATGCTATAGGAAGGGTCTCAGGATTGGAATGGGAAGTAGTTGGATATCACATCTCATGCTATAGGAAGGGTCTCAGGTTTGATATAAGCATTGAGATATCACATCTCATGCTATAGGACGGGTCTCAGGATTGGAATGGAAGGAGTTGGATATCACATCTCATGTTATAGGAAGGATCTCAGGTTTGGTATTAGAAGCATTGAGACATCACATCTCATGCTATAGGAAGGGTCTCAGGATTGGAATGTGAAGGATTTGGATATCACATCTCATGCTAAAGGAAGGGTCTCAGGTTTGGTAGAAGCATTGAGATATCACGTCTCTGCTATCGGAAGGGTCTCAGGATTGGATTGGGAAGGAGTTGGATATCCCTTCTCATGCTATAGGAAGGGTCTCAGGATTTGAATGGCAAGGAGTTGGATATCACATCTCATGCCATAGGAAGGGTCTCAGGTTTGGTATAAGCATTGAGATATCACATCTCTGCTATCGGAAGGGTCTCAGGATTGGATTGGGAAGGAGTTGGATATCCCTTCTCATGCTATAGGAAGTGTCTCAGGTTGGAATGGGAAGGAGTTGGATATCACATCTCATGTTATAGGAAGGGTCTCAGGATTGGAATGGGAAGGATTTGGATATCACATCTCTTGCTATAGGAAGGGTCTCAGGATTGGAATGGGTAGGAGTTGGATATTACTTTCTTGCTATAGGAAGGGTCTCATGTTTGGAATGGGAAAGAGTTGGATATCACATATGCTATAGTTAGTGTCTCAGGTTTGGAACGGGAAGGAGTTGGATATCACATCTCATGTTATAGGAAGGGTCTCAGGTTTGGTATAAGCATTGAGATATCACATCTCTGCTATCGGAAGCGGCTCAGGATTGGAATGGGAAGGAGTTGGATATCCCATCTCATGTTATAGTAAGAGTCTCTGGTTTGGTATTAGAATCATTGAGATATCACATTGCATACTGTAGGAAGGGTCTAAGGATTGGAATGGGATGGACTTGGATATCACATCTCATGCTATAGGTAGGCTCTCAGGTTTGGTATAAGCATTGAGATATCACATCTCATGCTATAGGAAGGGTCTCAGGATTGGAATGGGAAGGATTTGGATATCACATCTCATGCTATAGGAAGGGTCTCAGATTTGGTATAAGCATTGAGATATCACATCCCATGCTAAAGGAAGGGTCTCAGGATTGGAATGGGAAGGAGTTGTATATGACATCTCAGGCCATAGGAAGGGTCTCAGGTTTGGTATAAGCATTGAGATATCACATCTCTGCTATCGGAAGGGTCTCAGGATTGGAATGGGAAGGAGTTGGATATCCCATCTCATGTTATAGGAAGGGTCTCAGGTTTGGTATTAGAAGCATAGAGATATCACATCTCATGCTATAGGAAGGGTCTCAGGATTGGAATGGGAAGGGCTTGGATGTCACATCTCATGCTATAGGGAGGGTCTCAAGTTTGATATTAGAAGCATTGAGATAACACATCTCATGATATCGGAAGGGTCTCAGGATTGGAATGGGAAGGAGTTGGATACCACATCTCATGATAAAGGAAGGGTCTAAGGTTTGGAAGGGGAAGGATTTGGATATCACATCTCATGTTATAGGACGGGTCTCAGGTTTGGTATTAGAAGCATTGATATATCAAGTCTCATGGTATAAGAAGGGTCTCAGAATTGGAATGGGAAGGAGTTGGATATCACACCTCAAGCTATAGGAAGGGTCTCAGGATTGGAATGGAAAGGAGTTTGATATCACATCTCATGCCATAGTATGGGTCTCAGGTTTGGTAGAAGCATTGGGATATCACATCTCATGCTATCGGAAGGGTATCAGTATTGGATTTGGAAGAAGTTGGATATCCCATCTCATGCTATAGGAGGGGTCTCAGGTTGGAATGGGAAGGAGTTGGATATCACATTTCATGTTATAGGAAGGGTTTCAGGATTGGAATGGGAAGGACTTGGATATCATATCTCATGCTATAGGACGGGTCTCAGGTTTGCTATTAGAATCATTGAGATATCATATTGCATGCTGTAGGAAGGGTCTAAGGATTGGAATGGGAAGGACTTGGATATCACATCTCATGCTATAGATAGGCTCTTTGGTTTGGAAAGGGAAGGAGTTGGATATCACATTTCATGTTAGAGGAAGGATCTCAGGTTTGGTATTAGAAGCATTGAGATATCACATCTCATGCTATAGGAAGGGTCTCAGGATTGGAATGGGAAGTAGTTGGATATCACATCTCATGCTATAGGAAGGGTCTCAGGTTTGGTATAAGAATTGAGATATCACATCTCATGCTATAGGACGGGTCTCAGGATTGGAATGGAAGGAGTTGGATATCACATCTCATGTTATCGGAAGGATCTCACGTTTGGTATTAGAAGTATTGAGATATCATATCTCATGCTATATGAAGGGTCTCAGGATTGGAATGGGAAAGAGTTGGATATCACATCTCATGCTTTAGGGAGTGTCTCAGGATTGGAATGGGAAGGACTTAGATATCACATATCATGCTATAGGGAGGGTCTCAGTTTTGATATTAGAAGCATTGAAATATCACATCTCATGCTATCGGAAGTGTCTCAGGATTGGAATGGGAAGGAGCTGGATATCACATCTCATGCTAAAGGAAGGGTCTCAGGTTTGGAACGGGAAGGATTTGGATATCACATCTCATGCTAAAGGAAGGGTCTCAGGTTTGGAACGGGAAGGATTTGGATATCACATCTCATGTTATAGGAAGGGTCTCAGGTTTGGTATAAGCATTGAGATATCACATCTCTGCTATCGGAAGTGTCTCAGGATTGGAATGGGAAGGAGTTGGATATCCCATCTCATGTTATAGGACGGGTCTCAGGTTTGTTATTAGAATCATTGAGATATCATATTGCATGCTGTAGGAAGGGTCTAAGGGTTGGAATGGGAAGGACTTGGATATCACATCTCATGCTATAGATAGGCTCTTAGGTTTGGGAAGCGAAGGAGTTGGATATCACATTTCATGTTAGAGGAAGGATCTCAGGTTTGTTATTAGAAGCATTGAGATATCACATCTCATGCTATAGGAAGGGTCTCAGGATTGGAATGGGAAGTAGTTGGATATCACATCTCATGCTATAGGAAGGGTTTCAGGTTTGGTATAAGCATTGAGATATCACATCTCATGCTATAGGACGGGTCTCAGGATTGGAATGGAAGGAGTTGGATATCACATCTCATGTTATAGGAAGGATCTCAGGTTTGGTATTAGAAGCATTGAGACATCACATCTCATGCTATAGGAAGGGTCTCAGGGTTGGAATGGGAAGGAGTTGGATATCACATCTCATCCAATAGGAAGGGTCTCAGGTTTGGAATGGGAAGGAATTGGATATCACATCTCATGTTATAGGAAGGATCTCAGGTTTGGTATTAGAAGCATTGAGATATCACATCTCATGCTATAGGAAGGGTCTCAGGATTGGAATGTGAAGGATTTGGATATCACATCTCATGCTAAAGGAAGGGTCTCAGGTTTGGTAGAAGCATTGAGATATCACGTCTCTGCTATCGGAAGGGTCTCAGGATTGGATTGGGAAGGAGTTGGATATCCCTTCTCATGCTATAGGAAGGGTCTCAGGATTTGAATGGCAAGGAGTTGGATATCACATCTCATGCCATAGGAAGGGTCTCAGGTTTGGTATAAGCATTGAGATATCACATCTCTGCTATCGGAAAGGTCTCAGGATTGGATTGGGAAGGAGTTGGATATCCCTTCTCATGCTATAGGAAGTGTCTCAGGTTGGAATGGGAAGGAGTTGGATATCACATCTCATGTTATAGGAAGGGTCTCAGGATTGGAATGGGAAGGATTTGGATATCACATCTCTTGCTATAGGAAGGGTCTCAGGATTGGAATGGGTAGGAGTTGGATATTACTTTCTTGCTATAGGAAGGGTCTCATGTTTGGAATGGGAAGGAGTTGGATATCACATATGCTATAGTTAGTGTCTCAGGTTTGGAACGGGAAGGAGTTGGATATCACATCTCATGTTATAGGAAGGGTCTCAAGTTTGGTATAAGCATTGAGATATCACATCTCTGCTATCGGAAGCGGCTCAGGATTGGAATGGGAAGGAGTTGGATATCCCATCTCATGTTATAGTAAGAGTCTCTGGTTTGGTATTAGAATCATTGAGATATCACATTGCATGCTGTAGGAAGGGTCTAAGGATTGGAAAGGGATGGACTTGGATATCACATCTCATGCTATAGGTAGGCTCTCAGGTTTGGTATAAGCATTGAGATATCACATCTCATGCTATAGGAAGGGTCTCAGGATTGGAATGGGAAGGATTTGGATATCACATCTCATGCTATAGGAAGGGTCTCAGATTTGGTATAAGCATTGAGATATCACATCTCATGCTAAAGGAAGGGTCTCAGGATTGGAATGGGAAGGAGTTGTATATGACATCTCAGGCCATAGGAAGGGTCTCAGGTTTGGTATAAGCATTGAGATATCACATCTCTGCTATCGGAAGGGTCTCAGGATTGGAATGGGAAGGAGTTGGATATCCCATCTCATGTTATAGGAAGGGTCTCAGGTTTGGTATTAGAAGCATAGAGATATCACATCTCATGCTATAGGAAGGGTCTCAGGATTGGAATGGGAAGGACTTGGATGTCACATCTCATGCTATAGGGAGGGTCTCAAGTTTGATATTAGAAGCATTGAGATAACAAATCTCATGATATCGGAAGGGTCTCAGGATTGGAATGGGAAGGAGTTGGATACCACATCTCATGATAAAGGAAGGGTCTAAGGTTTGGAAGGGGAAGGATTTGGATATCACATCTCATGTTATAGGACGGGTCTCAGGTTTGGTATTAGAAGCATTGAGATATCAAGTCTCATGGTATAAGAAGGGTCTCAGAATTGGAATGGGAAGGAGTTGGATATCACACCTCAAGCTATAGGAAGGGTCTCAGGATTGGAATGGAAAGGAGTTTGATATCACATCTCATGCCATAGTATGGGTCTCAGGTTTGGTAGAAGCATTGGGATATCAAGTCTCATGGTATAAGAAGGGTCTCAGAATTGGAATGGGAAGGAGTTGGATATCACACCTCATGCTATCGGAAGGGTATCAGTATTGGATTTGGAAGAAGTTGGATATCCCATCTCATGCTATAGGAAGGGTCTCAGGTTGGAATGGGAAGGAGTTGGATATCACATTTCATGTTATAGGAAGGGTCTCAGGATTGGAATGGGAAGGACTTGGATATCATATCTCATGCTATAGGACGGGTCTCAGGTTTGTTATTAGAATCATTGAGATATCATATTGCATGCTGTAGGAAGGGTCTAAGGATTGGAATGGGAAGGACTTGGATATCACATCTCATGCTATAGATAGGCTCTTAGGTTTGGAAAGGGAAGGAGTTGGATATCACATTTCATGTTAGAGGAAGGATCTCAGGTTTGGTATTAGAAGCATTGAGATATCACATCTCATGCTATAGGAAGGGTCTCAGGATTGGAATGGGAAGTAGTTGGATATCACATCCATGCTATAGGACGGGTCTCAGGATTGGAATGGAAGGAGTTGGATATCACATCTCATGTTATAGGAAGGATCTCAGGTTTGGTATTAGAAGCATTGAGACATCACATCTCATGCTATAGGAAGGGTCTCAGGGTTGGAATGGGAAGGAGTTGGATATCACATCTCATCCAATAGGAAGGGTCTCAGGTTTGGAATGGGAAGGAATTGGATATCACATCTCATGTTATAGGAAGGATCTCAGGTTTGGTATTAGAAGCATTGAGATATCACATCTCATGCTATAGGAAGGGTCTCAGGATTGGAATGTGAAGGATTTGGATATCACATCTCATGCTAAAGGAAGGGTCTCAGGTTTGGTAGAAGCATTGAGATATCACGTCTCTGCTATCGGAAGGGTCTCAGGATTGGATTGGGAAGGAGTTGGATATCCCTTCTCATGCTATAGGAAGGGTCTCAGGATTTGAATGGCAAGGAGTTGGATATCACATCTCATGCCATAGGAAGGGTCTCAGGTTTGGTATAAGCATTGAGATATCACATCTCTGCTATCGGAAGGGTCTCAGGATTGGAATGGGAAGGAGTTGGATATTCCCATCTCATGTTATAGGAAGGGTCTCAGGTTTGGTATTAGAAGCATTGAGATATCACATCTCATGCTATAGGAAGGGTCTCAGGATTGGAATGGGAAGGACTTGGATATCACATCTCATGCTATAGGGAGGGTCTCAAGTTTGATATTAGAAGCTTAGAGATATCACATCTCATGATATCGGAAGGGTCTCAGGATTGGAATGGGAAGGAGTTGGATATCACATCTCATGATAAAGGAAGGGTCTAAGGTTTGGAAGGGGAAGGATTTGGATATCACATCTCATGTTATATTACGGGTCTCAGGTTTGGTATTAGAAGCATTGAGATATCAAGTCTCAGAGTATAGGAAGGGTCTCAGAATTGGAATGGGAAGGAGTTGGATATCACATCTCAAGCTATAGGAAGGGTCTCAGGATTGGAATGGGAAGGACCTGGATATCACATCTCATGCTATAGGAAGGCTCTCAGGTTTGGAAGGGGAAAGAGTTGGATATCACATTTCATGTTAGAGGTAGGATCTCAGGTTTGGTGTTAGAGGCATTGAGATATCACATCTCATGCTATCAGAAGGGTCTCAGGAATGGAATGGGAAGGAGTTGGATATCACATCTCATGCTAAAGGGAGGGTCTCAGGTTTGGAAGGGGAAGGATTTGGATATCACATCTCATGGTATAGGAAGGATCTCAGGTTTGGTATTAGAAGCATTGAGATATCACATCTCATGCTATCGGAAGGATCTCAGGTTTGGTATTAGAAGCATTGAGATATCACATCTCATGCTATCAGAAGGGTCTCAGGATTGGAATGGGAAGGAGTTGGATACCACATCTCATGATAAAGGAAGGGTCTAAGGTTTGGAAGGAGAAGGATTTGGATATCACATCTCATGTTATAGGACGGGTCTCAGGTTTGGTATTAGAAGCATTGAGATATCAAGTCTCATGGTATAAGAAGGGTCTCAGAATTGGAATGGGAAGGAGTTGGATATCACACCTCAAGCTATAGGAAGGGTCTCAGGATTGGAATGGAGTTTGATATCACATCTCATGCCATAGTATGGGTCTCAGGTTTGGTAGAAGCATTGGGATATCACATCTCATGCTATCGGAAGGGTATCAGTATTGGATTTGGAAGAAGTTGGATATCCCATCTCATGCTATAGGAAGGGTCTCAGGTTGGAATGGGAAGGAGTTGGATATCACATTTCATGTTATAGGAAGGGTCTCAGGATTGGAATGGGAAGGACTTGGATATCATATCTCATGCTATAGGACGGGTCTCAGGTTTGTTATTAGAATCATTGAGATATCATATTGCATGCTGTAGGAAGGGTCTAAGGATTGGAATGGGAAGGACTTGGATATCACATCTCATGGTATAGATAGGCTCTTAGGTTTGGAAAGGGAAGGAGTTGGATATCACATTTCATGTTAGAGGAAGGATCTCAGGTTTGGTATTAGAAGCATTGAGATATCACATCTCATGCTATAGGAAGGGTCTCAGGATTGGAATGGGAAGTAGTTGGATATCACATCTCATGCTATAGGAAGAGTCTCAGGTTTGGTATAAGCATTGAGATATCACATCTCATGCTATAGGACGGGTCTCAGGATTGGAATGGAAGGAGTTGGATATCACATCTCATGTTATAGGAAGGATCTCAGGTTTGGTATTAGAAGCATTGAGACATCACATCTCATGCTATAGGAAGGGTCTCAGGGTTGGAATGGGAAGGAGTTGGATATCACATCTCATCCAATAGGAAGGGTCTCAGGTTTGGAATGGGAAGGAATTGGATATCACATATCATGTTATAGGAAGGATCTCAGGTTTGGTATTAGAAGCATTGAGATATCACATCTCATGCTATAGGAAGGGTCTCAGGATTGGAATGTGAAGGATTTGGATATCACATCTCATGCTAAAGGAAGGGTCTCAGGTTTGGTAGAAGCATTGAGATATCACGTCTCTGCTATCGGAAGGGTCTCAGGATTGGATTGGGAAGGAGTTGGATATCCCTTCTCATGCTATAGGAAGGGTCTCAGGATTTGAATGGCAAGGAGTTGGATATCACATCTCATGCCATAGGAAGGGTCTCAGGTTTGGTATAAGCATTGAGATATCACATCTCTGCTATCGGAAGGGTCTCAGGATTGGATTGGGAAGGAGTTGGATATCCCTTCTCATGCTATAGGAAGTGTCTCAGGTTGGAATGGGAAGGAGTTGGATATCACATCTCATGTTATAGGAAGGGTCTCAGGATTGGAATGGGAAGGATTTGGATATCACATCTCTTGCTATAGGAAGGGTCTCAGGATTGGAATGGGTAGGAGTTGGATATTACTTTCTTGCTATAGGAAGGGTCTCATGTTTGGAATGGGAAGGAGTTGGATATCACATATGCTATAGTTAGTGTCTCAGGTTTGGAACGGGAAGGAGTTGGATATCACATCTCATGTTATAGGAAGGGTCTCAGGTTTGGTATAAGCATTGAGATATCACATCTCTGCTATCGGAAGCGGCTCAGGATTGGAATGGGAAGGAGTTGGATATCCCATCTCATGTTATAGTAAGAGTCTCTGGTTTGGTATTAGAATCATTGAGATATCACATTGCATGCTGTAGGAAGGGTCTAAGGATTGGAATGGGATGGACTTGGATATCACATCTCATGCTATAGGTAGGCTCTCAGGTTTGGTATAAGCATTGAGATATCACATCTCATGCTATAGGAAGGGTCTCAGGATTGGAATGGGAAGGATTTGGATATCACATCTCATGCTATAGGAAGGGTCTCAGATTTGGTATAAGCATTGAGATATCACATCTCATGCTAAAGGAAGGGTCTCAGGATTGGAATGGGAAGGAGTTGTATATGACATCTCAGGCCATAGGAAGGGTCTCAGGTTTGGTATAAGCATTGAGATATCACATCTCTGCTATCGGAAGGGTCTCAGGATTGGAATGGGAAGGAGTTGGATATCCCATCTCATGTTATAGGAAGGGTCTCAGGTTTGGTATTAGAAGCATAGAGATATCACATCTCATGCTATAGGAAGGGTCTCAGGATTGGAATGGGAAGGACTTGGATGTCACATCTCATGCTATAGGGAGGGTCTCGAGTTTGATATTAGAAGCATTGAGATAACAAATCTCATGATATCGGAAGGGTCTCAGGATTGGAATGGGAAGGAGTTGGATACCACATCTCATGATAAAGGAAGGGTCTAAGGTTTGGAAGGGGAAGGATTTGGATATCACATCTCATGTTATAGGACGGGTCTCAGGTTTGGTATTAGAAGCATTGAGATATCAAGTCTCATGGTATAAGAAGGGTCTCAGAATTGGAACGGGAAGGAGTTGGATATCACACCTCAAGCTATAGGAAGGGTCTCAGGATTGGAATGGAAAGGAGTTTGATATCACATCTCATGCCATAGTATGGGTCTCAGGTTTGGTAGAAGCATTGGGATATCAAGTCTCATGGTATAAGAAGGGTCTCAGAATTGGAATGGGAAGGAGTTGGATATCACACCTCATGCTATCGGATGGGTATCAGTCTTGGATTTGGAAGAAGTTGGATATCCCATCTCATGCTATAGGAAGGGTCTCAGGTTGGAATGGGAAGGAGTTGGATATCACATTTCATGTTATAGGAAGGGTCTCAGGATTGGAATGGGAAGGACTTGGATATCATATCTCATGCTATAGGACGGGTCTCAGGTTTGTTATTAGAATCATTGAGATATCATATTGCATGCTGTAGGAAGGGTCTAAGGATTGGAATGGGAAGGACTTGGATATCACATCGCATGCTATAGATAGGCTCTTAGGTTTGGAAAGGGAAGGAGTTGGATATCACATTTCATGTTAGAGGAAGGATCTCAGGTTTGGTATTAGAAGCATTGAGATATCACATCTCATGCTATAGGAAGGGTCTCAGGATTGGAATGGGAAGTAGTTGGATATCACATCTCATGCTATAGGACGGGTCTCAGGATTGGAATGGAAGGAGTTGGATATCACATCTCATGTTATAGGAAGGATCTCAGGTTTGGTATTAGAAGCATTGAGACATCACATCTCATGCTATAGGAAGGGTCTCAGGGTTGGAATGGGAAGGAGTTGGATATCACATCTCATCCAATAGGAAGGGTCTCAGGATTGGAATGGGAAGGAATTGGATATCACATCTCATGTTATAGGAAGGATCTCAGGTTTGGTATTAGAAGCATTGAGATATCACATCTCATGCCATAGGAAGGGTCTCAGGATTGGAATGTGAAGGATTTGGATATCACATCTCATGCTAAAGGAAGGGTCTCAGGTTTGGTAGAAGCATTGAGATATCACGTCTCTGCTATCGAAAGGGTCTCAGGATTGGATTGGGAAGGAGTTGGATATCCCTTCTCATGCTATAGGAAGGGTCTCAGGATTTGAATGGCAAGGAGTTGGATATCACATCTCATGCCATAGGAAGGGTCTCAGGTTTGGTATAAGCATTGAGATATCACATCTCTGCTATCGGAAGGGTCTCAGGATTGGAATGGGAAGGAGTTGGATATTCCCATCTCATGTTATAGGAAGGGTCTCAGGTTTGGTATTAGAAGCATTGAGATATCACATCTCATGCTATAGGAAGGGTCTCAGGATTGGAATGGGAAGGACTTGGATATCACATCTCATGCTATAGGGAGGGTCTCAAGTTTGATATTAGAAGCTTAGAGATATCACATCTCATGATATCGGAAGGGTCTCAGGATTGGAATGGGAAGGAGTTGGATATCACATCTCATGATAAAGGAAGGGTCTAAGGTTTGGAAGGGGAAGGATTTGAATATCACATCTCATGTTATATTACGGGTCTCAGGTTTGGTATTAGAAGCATTGAGATATCAAGTCTCAGAGTATAGGAAGGGTCTCAGAATTGGAATGGGAAGGAGTTGGATATCACATCTCAAGCTATAGGAAGGGTCTCAGGATTGGAATGGGAAGGACCTGGATAGCACATCTCATGCTATAGGAAGGCTCTCAGGTTTGGAAGGGGAAAGAGTTGGATATCACATTTCATGTTAGAGGTAGGATCTCAGGTTTGGTGTTAGAGGCATTGAGATATCACATCTCATGCTATCAGAAGGGTCTCAGGAATGGAATGGGAAGGAGTTGGATATCACATCTCATGCTAAAGGGAGGGTCTCAGGTTTGGAAGGGGAAGGATTTGGATATCACATCTCATGGTATAGGAAGGATCTCAGGTTTGGTATTAGAAGCATTGAGATATCACATCTCATGCTATCGGAAGGATCTCAGGTTTGGTATTAGAAGCATTGAGATATCACATCTCATGCTATCAGAAGGGTCTCAGGATTGGAATGGGAAGGAGTTGGATACCACATCTCATGATAAAGGAAGGGTCTAAGGTTTGGAAGGAGAAGGATTTGGCTATCACATCTCATGTTATAGGACGGGTCTCAGGTTTGGTATTAGAAGCATTGAGATATCAAGTCTCATGGTATAAGAAGGGTCTCAGAATTGGAATGGGAAGGAGTTGGATATCACACCTCAAGCTATAGGAAGGGTCTCAGGATTGGAATGGAGTTTGATATCACATCTCATGCCATAGTATGGGTCTCAGGTTTGGTAGAAGCATTGGGATATCACATCTCATGCTATCGGAAGGGTATCAGTATTGGATTTGGAAGAAGTTGGATATCCCATCTCATGCTATAGGAAGGGTCTCAGGTTGGAATGGGAAGGAGTTGGATATCACATTTCATGTTATAGGAAGGGTCTCAGGATTGGAATGGGAAGGACTTGGATATCATATCTCATGCTATAGGACGGGTCTCAGGTTTGTTATTAGAATCATTGAGATATCATATTGCATGCTGTAGGAAGGGTCTAAGGATTGGAATGGGAAGGACTTGGATATCACATCTCATGGTATAGATAGGCTCTTAGGTTTGGAAAGGGAAGGAGTTGGATATCACATTTCATGTTAGAGGAAGGATCTCAGGTTTGGTATTAGAAGCATTGAGATATCACATCTCATGCTATAGGAAGGGTCTCAGGATTGGAATGGGAAGTAGTTGGATATCACATCTCATGCTATAGGAAGAGTCTCAGGTTTGGTATAAGCATTGAGATATCACATCTCATGCTATAGGACGGGTCTCAGGATTGGAATGGAAGGAGTTGGATATCACATCTCATGTTATAGGAAGGATCTCAGGTTTGGTATTAGAAGCATTGAGACATCACATCTCATGCTATAGGAAGGGTCTCAGGGTTGGAATGGGAAGGAGTTGGATATCACATCTCATCCAATAGGAAGGGTCTCAGGTTTGGAATGGGAAGGAATTGGATATCACATCTCATGTTATAGGAAGGATCTCAGGTTTGGTATTAGAAGCATTGAGATATCACATCTCATGCTATAGGAAGGGTCTCAGGATTGGAATGTGAAGGATTTGGATATCACATCTCATGCTAAAGGAAGGGTCTCAAGTTTGATATTAGAAGCTTTGAGATATCACATCTCATGATATCGGAAGGGTCTCAGGATTGGAATGGGAAGGAGTTGGATATCACATCTCATGATAAAGGAAGGGTCTAAGGTTTGGAAGGGGAAGGATTTGGATATCACATCTCATGTTATATTACGGGTCTCAGGTTTGGTATTAGAAGCATTGAGATATCAAGTCTCAGAGTATAGGAAGGGTCTCAGAATTGGAATGGGAAGGAGTTGGATATCACATCTCAAGCTATAGGAAGGGTCTCAGGATTGGAATGGGAAGGACTTGGATATCACATCTCATGCTATAGGAAGGCTCTCAGGTTTGGAAGGGGAAAGAGTTGGATATCACATTTCATGTTAGAGGTAGGATCTCAGGTTTGGTATTAGAGGCATTGAGATATCACATTTCATGCTATCAGAAGGGTCTCAGGAATGGAATGGGAAGGAGTTGGATATCACATCTCATGCTAAAGGGAGGGTCTCAGGTTTGGAAGGGGAAGGATTTGGATATCACATCTCATGTTATAGGAAGGGTCTCAGGTTTGGTATTAGAAGCATTGAGATATCACATCTCATGCTATCGGAAGGATCTCAGGTTTGGTATTAGAAGCATTGAGATATCACATCTCATGCTATCAGAAGGGTCTCAGGATTGGAATGGGAAGGAGTTGGATATCACATCTCATGCTAAAGGGAGGGTCTCAGGTTTGGAAGGGGAAGGATTTGGATATCACATCTCATGTTATCGGAAGGATCTCACGTTTGGTATTAGAAGTATTGAGATATCATATCTCATGCTATAGGAAGGGTCTCAGGATTGGAATGGGAAAGAGTTGGATATCACATCTCATGCTTTAGGGAGTGTCTCAGGATTGGAATGGGAAGGACTTAGATATCACATATCATGCTATAGGGGGGGTCTCAGTTTTGATATTAGAAGCATTGAGATATCACATCTCATGCTATCGGAAGTGTCTCAGGATTGGAATGGGAAGGAGCTGGATATCACATCTCATGCTAAAGGAAGGGTCTCAGGTTTGGAACGGGAAGGATTTGGATATCACATCTCATGTTATAGGAAGGGTCTCAGGTTTGGTATAAGCATTGAGATATCACATCTCTGCTATCGGAAGTGTCTCAGGATTGGAATGGGAAGGAGTTGGATATCCCATCTCATGTTATAGGACGGGTCTCAGGTTTGTTATTAGAATCATTGAGATATCATATTGCATGCTGTAGGAAGGGTCTAAGGGTTGGAATGGGAAGGACTTGGATATCACATCTCATGCTATAGATAGGCTCTTAGGTTTGGAAAGGGAAGGAGTTGGATATCACATTTCATGTTAGAGGAAGGATCTCAGGTTTGGTATTAGAAGCATTGAGATATCACATCTCATGCTATAGGAAGGGTCTCAGGATTGGAATGATAAGTAGTTGGATATCACATCTCATGCTATAGGAAGGGTCTCAGGTTTGGTATAAGCATTGAGATATCACATCTAATGCTATAGGACGGGTCTCAGGATTGGAATGGAAGGAGTTGGATATCACATCTCATGTTATAGGAAGGATCTCAGGTTTGGTATTAGAAGCATTGAGACATCACATCTCATGCTATAGGAAGGGTCTCAGGGTTGGAATGGGAAGGACTTGGATATCACATCTCATGCTATAGGAAGGGTCTCAGGATTGGAATGGGAAGTAGTTGGATATCACATCTCATGCTATAGGAAGGGTCTCAGGTTTGGTATAAGCATTGAGATATCACATCTCATGCTATAGGACGGGTCTCAGGATTGGAATGGAAGGAGTTGGATATCACATCTCATGTTATAGGAAGGATCTCAGGTTTGGTATTAGAAGCATTGAGACATCACATCTCATGCTATAGGAAGGGTCTCAGGGTTGGAATGGGAAGGAGTTGGATATCACATCTCATCCAATAGGAAGGGTCTCAGGTTTGGAATGGGAAGGAATTGGATATCACATCTCATGTTATAGGAAGGATCTCAGGTTTGGTATTAGAAGCATTGAGATATCACATCTCATGCTATAGGAAGGGTCTCAGGATTGGAATGTGAAGGATTTGGATATCACATCTCATGCTAAAGGAAGGGTCTCAGGTTTGGTAGAAGCATTGAGATATCACGTCTCTGCTATCGGAAGGGTCTCAGGATTGGAATGGGAAGGAGTTGGATATCCCTTCTCATGCTATAGGAAGGGTCTCAGGATTTGAATGGCAAGGAGTTGGATATCACATCTCATGCCATAGGAAGGGTCTCAGGTTTGGTATAAGCATTGAGATATCACATCTCTGCTATCGGAAGGGTCTCAGGATTGGAATGGGAAGGAGTTGGATATTCCCATCTCATGTTATAGGAAGGGTCTCAGGTTTGGTATTAGAAGCATTGAGATATCACATCTCATGCTATAGGAAGGGTCTCAGGATTGGAATGGGAAGGACTTGGATATCACATCTCATGCTATAGGGAGGGTCTCAAGTTTGATATTAGAAGCTTTGAGATATCACATCTCATGATATCGGAAGGGTCTCAGGATTGGAATGGGAAGGAGTTGGATATCACATCTCATGATAAAGGAAGGGTCAAAGGTTTGGAAGGGGAAGGATTTGGATATCACATCTCATGTTATATTACGGGTCTCAGGTTTGGTATTAGAAGCATTGAGATATCAAGTCTCAGAGTATAGGAAGGGTCTCAGAATTGGAATGGGAAGGAGTTGGATATCACATCTCAAGCTATAGGAAGGGTCTCAGGATTGGAATGGGAAGGACTTGGATATCACATCTCATGCTATAGGAAGGCTCTCAGGTTTGGAAGGGGAAAGAGTTGGATATCACATTTCATGTTAGAGGTAGGATCTCAGGTTTGGTATTAGAGGCATTGAGATATCACATCTCATGCTATCAGAAGGGTCTCAGGAATGGAATGGGAAGGAGTTGGATATCACATCTCATGCTAAAGGGAGGGTCTCAGGTTTGGAAGGGGAAGGATTTGGATATCACATCTCATGTTATAGGAAGGATCTCAGGTTTGGTATTAGAAGCATTGAAATATCACATCTCATGCTATCGGAAGGATCTCAGGTTTGGTATTAGAAGCATTGAGATATCACATCTCATGCTATCAGAAGGGTCTCAGGATTGGAATGTGAAGAAGTTGGATATCACATCTGATGCTAAAGGGAGGGTCTCAGGTTTGGAAGGGGAAGGATTTGGATATCACATCTCATGTTATCGGAAGGATCTCACGTTTGGTATTAGAAGTATTGAGATATCATATCTCATGCTATAGGAAGGGTCTCAGGATTGGAATGGGAAAGAGTTGGATATCACATCTCATGCTATAGGGAGTGTCTCAGGATTGGAATGGGAAGGACTTAGATATCACATATCATGCTATAGGGAGGGTCTCAGTTTTGATATTAGAAGCATTGAGATATCACATCTCATGCTATCGGAAGTGTCTCAGGATTATAATGGGAAGGAGCTGGATATCACATCTCATGCTAAAGGAAGGGTCTCAGGTTTGGAACGGGAAGGATTTGGATATCACATCACATGTTATAGGAAGGGTCTCAGGTTTGGTATAAGCATTGAGATATCACATCTCTGCTATCGGAAGTGTCTCAGGATTGAAATGGGAAGGAGTTGGATATCCCATCTCATATTATAGGACGGGTCTCAGGTTTGTTATTAGAATCATTGAGATATCATATTGCATGCTGTAGGAAGGGTCTAAGGGTTGGAATGGGAAGGACTTGGATATCACATCTCATGCTATAGATATGCTCTTAGGTTTGGAAAGGGAAGGAGTTGGATATCACATTTCATGTTAGAGGAAGGATCTCAGGTTTGGTATTAGAAGCATTGAGATATCACATCTCATGCTATAGGAAGGGTCTCAGGATTGGAATGGGAAGTAGTTGGATATCACATCTCATCCTGAGACCCTTCCGATAGCAGCGACGTGATATCTCAATGCTTCTACCAAACCTGAGACCCTTCCTTTAGCATGAGATGTGATATCCAAATCCTTCCCATTCCAACCCTGAGACCCTTCCTATAGCATGAGATGTGATGTCTCAATGCGTCTAATACCAAACCTGAGATTCTTCCTATAACATGAGATGTGATATCCAACTCCTTCCATTCCAATCCTGAGACCCGTCCTATAGCATGAGATGTGATATAGGAAGGGTCTCAGGTTTGGTATAAGCATTGAGATATCACATCTAATGCTATAGGACGGGTCTCAGGATTGGAATGGAAGGAGTTGGATATCACATCTCATGTTATAGGAAGGATCTCAGGTTTGGTATTAGAAGCATTGAGACATCACATCTCATGCTATAGGAAGGGTCTCAGGGTTGGAATGGGAAGGAGTTGGATATCACCTCTCATCCAATAGGAAGGGTCTCAGGATTGGAATGGGAAGGAATTTGGATATCACATCTTATGTTATAGGAAGGATCTCAGGTTTGGTATTAGAAGCATTGAGATTTCACATCTCATGCTATAGGAAGGGTCTCAGGATTGGAATGTGAAGGATTTGGATATCACATCTCATGCTAAAGGAAGGGTCTCAGGTTTGGTAGAAGCATTGAGATATCACGTCTCTGCTATCGGAAGGGTCTCAGGATTGGATTGGGCAGGAGTTGGATATCCCTTCTCATGCTATAGGAAGGGTCTCAGGATTTGAATGGCAAGGAGTTGGATATCACATCTCATGCCATAGGAAGGGTCTCAGGTTTGGTATAAGCATTGAGATATCACATCTCTGCTATCGGAAGGGTCTCAGGATTGGATTGGGAAGGAGTTGGATATCCCTTCTCATGCTATAGGAAGGGTCTCAGGTTTGGAATGAGCATTGAGATATCACATCTCATGCTATAGGGCGGGTCTCAGGATTGGAATGGAAGGAGTTGGATATCACATCTCATGTTATAGGAAGGATCTCAGGTTTGGTATTAGAAGCATTGAGACATCACATCTCATGCTATAGGAAGGGTCTCAGGGTTGGAATGGGAAGGAGTTGGATATCACATCTCATCCAATAGGAAGGGTCTCAGGTTTGGAATGGGAAGGAATTGGATATCACATCTCATGTTATAGGAAGGATCTCAGGTTTGGTATTAGAAGCATTGAGATATCACATCTCATGCTATAGGAAGGGTCTCAGGATTGGAATGTGAAGGATTTGGATATCACATCTCATGCTAAAGGAAGGGTCTCAGGTTTGGTAGAAGCATTGAGATATCACGTCTCTGCTATCGGAAGGGTCTCAGGATTGGAATGGGAAGGAGTTGGATATCCCTTCTCATGCTATAGGAAGGGTCTCAGGATTTGAATGGCAAGGAGTTGGATATCACATCTCATGCCATAGGAAGGGTCACTGGTTTGGTATAAGCATTGAGATATCACATCTCTGCTATCGGAAGGGTCTCAGGATTGGAATGGGAAGGAATTGGATATTCCCATCTCATGTTATAGGAAGGGTCTCAGGTTTGGTATTAGAAGCATTGAGATATCACATCTCATGCTATAGGAAGGGTCTCAGGATTGGAATGGGAAGGACTTGGATATCACATCTCATGCTATAGGGAGGGTCTCAAGTTTGATATTAGAAGCTTTGAGATATCACATCTCATGATATCGGAAGGGTCTCAGGATTGGAATGGGAAGGAGTTGGATATCACATCTCATGATTAAGGAAGGGTCTAAGGTTTGGAAGGGGAAGGATTTGGATATCACATCTCATGTTATATTACGGGTCTCAGGTTTGGTATTAGAAGCATTGAGATATCAAGTCTCAGAGTATAGGAAGGGTCTCAGAATTTGAATGGGAAGGAGTTGGATATCACATCTCAAGCTATAGGAAGGGTCTCAGGATTGGAATGGGAAGGACTTGGATATCACATCTCATGCTATAGGAAGGCTCTCAGGTTTGGAAGGGGAAAGAGTTGGATATCACATTTCATGTTAGAGGTAGGATCTCAGGTTTGGTATTAGAGGCATTGAGATATCACATCTCATGCTATCAGAAGAGTCTCAGGAATGGAATGGGAAGGAGTTGGATATCACATCTCATGCTAAAGGGAGGGTCTCAGGTTTGGAAGGGGAAGGATTTGGATATCACATCTCATGTTATAGGAAGGATCTCAGGTTTGGTATTAGAAGCATTGAGATATCACATCTCATGCTATCGGAAGGATCTCAGGTTTGGTATTAGAAGCATTGAGATATCACATCTCATGCTATCAGAAGGGTCTCAGGATTGGAATGGGAAGGAGTTGGATATCACATCTCATGCTAAAGGGAGGGTCTCAGGTTTGGAAGGGGAAGGATTTGGATATCACATCTCATGTTATCGGAAGGATCTCACGTTTGGTATTAGAAGTATTGAGATATCATATCTCATGCTATAGGAAGGGTCTCAGGATTGGAATGGGAAAGAGTTGGATATCACATCTCATGCTATAGGGAGTGTCTCAGGATTGGAATGGGAAGGACTTAGATATCACATATCATGCTATAGGGGGGGGTCTCAGTTTTGATATTAGAAGCATTGAGATATCACATCTCATGCTATCGGAAGTGTCTCAGGATTGGAATGGGAAGGAGCTGGATATCACATCTCATGCTAAAGGAAGGGTCTCAGGTTTGGAACGAGAAGGATTTGGATATCACATCTCATGTTATAGGAAGGGTCTCAGGTTTGGTATAAGCATTGAGATATCACATCTCTGCTATCGGAAGTGTCTCAGGATTGGAATGGGAAGGAGTTGGATATCCCATCTCATGTTATAGGACGGGTCTCAGGTTTGTTATTAGAATCATTGAGATATCATATTGCATGCTGTAGGAAGGGTCTAAGGGTTGGAATGGGAAGGACTTGGATATCACATCTCATGCTATAGATAGGCTCTTAGGTTTGGAAAGGGAAGGAGTTGGATATCACATTTCATGTTAGAGGAAGGATCTCAGGTTTGGTATTAGAAGCATTGAGATATCACATCTCATGCTATAGGAAGGGTCTCAGGATTGGAATGGGAAGTAGTTGGATATCACATCTCATGCTATAGGAAGGGTCTCAGGTTTGGTATAAGCATTGAGATATCACATCTAATGCTATAGGACGGGTCTCAGGATTGGAATGGAAGGAGTTGGATATCACATCTCATGTTATAGGAAGGATCTCAGGTTTGGTATTAGAAGCATTGAGACATCACATCTCATGCTATAGGAAGGGTCTCAGGGTTGGAATGGGAAGGACTTGGATATCACATCTCATGCTATAGGAAGGGACTCAGGATTGGAATGGGAAGTAGTTGGATATCACATCTCATGCTATAGGAAGGGTCTCAGGTTTGGTATAAGCATTGAGACATCACATCTCATGCTATAGGAAGGGTCTCAGGGTTGGAATGGGAAGGACTTGGATATCACATCTCATGCTATAGGACGGGTCTCAGGATTGGAATGGAAGGAGTTGGATATCACATCTCATGTTATAGGAAGGATCTCAGGTTTGGTATTAGAAGCATTGAGACATCACATCTCATGCTATAGGAAGGGTCTCAGGGTTGGAATGGGAAGGAGTTGGATATCACATCTCATCCAATACGAAGGGTCTCAGGTTTGGAATGGGAAGGAATTGGATATCACATCTCATGTTATAGGAAGGATCTCAGGTTTGGTATTAGAAGCATTGAGATATCACATCTCATGCTATAGGAAGGGTCTCAGGATTGGAATGTGAAGGATTTGGATATCACATCTCATGCTAAAGGAAGGGTCTCAGGTTTGGTAGAAGCATTGAGATATCACGTCTCTGCTATCGGAAGGGTCTCAGGATTGGAATGGGAAGGAGTTGGATATCCCTTCTCATGCTATAGGAAGGGTCTCAGGATTTGAATGGCAAGGAGTTGGATATCACATCTCATGCCATAGGAAGGGTCTCAGGTTTGGTATAAGCATTGAGATATCACATCTCTGCTATCGGAAGGGTCTCAGGATTGGAATGGGAAGGAGTTGGATATTCCCATCTCATGTTATAGGAAGGGTCTCAGGTTTGGTATTAGAAGCATTGAGATATCACATCTCATGCTATAGGAAGGGTCTCAGGATTGGAATGGGAAGGACTTGGATATCACATCTCATGCTATAGGGAGGGTCTCAAGTTTGATATTAGAAGCTTTGAGATATCACATCTCATGATATCGGAAGGGTCTCAGGATTGGAATGGGAAGGAGTTGGATATCACATCTCATGATAAAGGAAGGGTCTAAGGTTTGGAAGGGGAAGGATTTGGATATCACATCTCATGTTATATTATGGGTCTCAGGTTTGGTATTAGAAGCATTGAGATATCAAGTCTCAGAGTATAGGAAGGGTCTCAGAATTGGAATGGGAAGGAGTTGGATATCACATCTCAAGCTATAGGAAGGGTCTCAGGATTGGAATGGGAAGGACTTGGATATCACATCTCATGCTATAGGAAGGCTCTCAGGTTTGGAAGGGGAAAGAGTTGGATATCACATTTCATGTTAGAGGTAGGATCTCAGGTTTGGTATTAGAGGCATTGAGATATCACATCTCATGCTATCAGAAGGGTCTCAGGAATGGAATGGGAAGGAGTTGGATATCACATCTCATGCTAAAGGGAGGGTCTCAGGTTTGGAAGGGGAAGGATTTGGATATCACATCTCATGTTATAGGAAGGATCTCAGGTTTGGAATTAGAAGCATTGAGATATCACATCTCATGCTATCGGAAGGATCTCAGGTTTGGTATTAGAAGCATTGAGATATCACATCTCATGCTATCAGAAGGGTCTCAGGATTGGAATGTGAAGAAGTTGGATATCACATCTCATGCTAAAGGGAGGGTCTCAGGTTTGGAAGGGGAAGGATTTGGATATCACATCTCATGTTATCGGAAGGATCTCACGTTTGGTATTAGAAGTATTGAGATATCATATCTCATGCTATAGGAAGGGTCTCAGGATTGGAATGGGAAAGAGTTGGATATCACATCTCATGCTATAGGGAGTGTCTCAGGATTGGAATGGGAAGGACTTAGATATCACATATCATGCTATAGGGGAGGGTCTCAGTTTGATATTAGAAGCATTGAGATATCACATCTCATGCTATCGGAAGTGTCTCAGGATTGGAATGGGAAGGAGCTGGATATCACATCTCATGCTAAAGGAAGGGTCTCAGGTTTGGAACGGGAAGGATTTGGATATCACATCACATGTTATAGGAAGGGTCTCAGGTTTGGTATAAGCATTGAGATATCACATCTCTGCTATCGGAAGTGTCTCAGGATTGGAATGGGAAGGAGTTGGATATCCCATCTCATATTATAGGACGGGTCTCAGGTTTGTTATTAGAATCATTGAGATATCATATTGCATGCTGTAGGAAGGGTCTAAGGGTTGGAATGGGAAGGACTTGGATATCACATCTCATGCTATAGATATGCTCTTAGGTTTGGAAAGGGAAGGAGTTGGATATCACATTTCATGTTAGAGGAAGGATCTCAGGTTTGGTATTAGAAGCATTGAGATATCACATCTCATGCTATAGGAAGGGTCTCAGGATTGGAATGGGAAGTAGTTGGATATCACATCTCATGCTATAGGAAGGGTCTCAGGTTTGGTATAAGCATTGAGATATCACATCTAATGCTATAGGACGGGTCTCAGGATTGGAATGGAAGGAGTTGGATATCACATCTCATGTTATAGGAAGGATCTCAGGTTTGGTATTAGAAGCATTGAGACATCACATCTCATGCTATAGGAAGGGTCTCAGGGTTGGAATGGGAAGGAGTTGGATATCACCTCTCATCCAATAGGAAGGGTCTCAGGTTTGGAATGGGAAGGAATTTGGATATCACATCTTATGTTATAGGAAGGATCTCAGGTTTGGTATTAGAAGCATTGAGATATCACATCTCATGCTATAGGAAGGGTCTCAGGATTGGAATGTGAAGGATTTGGATATCACATCTCATGCTAAAGGAAGGGTCTCAGGTTTGGTAGAAGCATTGAGATATCACGTCTCTGCTATCGGAAGGGTCTCAGGATTGGATTGGGCAGGAGTTGGATATCCCTTCTCATGCTATAGGAAGGGTCTCAGGATTTGAATGGCAAGGAGTTGGATATCACATCTCATGCCATAGGAAGGGTCTCAGGTTTGGTATAAGCATTGAGATATCACATCTCTGCTATCGGAAGGGTCTCAGGATTGGATTGGGAAGGAGTTGGATATCCCTTCTCATGCTATAGGAAGTGTCTCAGGTTGGAATGGGAAGGAGTTGGATATCACATCTCATGTTATAGGAAGGGTCTCAGGATTGGAATGGGAAGGATTTGGATATCACATCTCTTGCTATAGGAAGGGTCTCAGGATTGGAATGGGTAGGAGTTGGATATTACTTTCTTGCTATAGGAAGGGTCTCATGTTTGGAATGGGAAGGAGTTGGATATCACATATGCTATAGTTAGTGTCTCAGGTTTGGAACGGGAAGGAGTTGGATATCACATCTCATGTTATAGGAAGGGTCTCAGGTTTGGTATAAGCATTGAGATATCACATCTCTGCTATCAGAAGCGGCTCAGGATTGGAATGGGAAGGAGTTGGATATCCCATCTCATGTTATAGTAAGAGTCTCTGGTTTGGTATTGGAATCATTGAGATATCACATCGCATGCTGTAGGAAGGGTCTAAGGATTGGAATGGGATGGACTTGGATATCACATCTCATGCTATAGGTAGGCTCTCAGGTTTGGTATAAGCATTGAGATATCACATCTCATGCTATAGGAAGGGTCTCTGGATTGGAATGGGAAGGATTTGGATATCACATCTCATGCTATAGGAAGGGTCTCAGATTTGGTATAAGCATTGAGATATCACATCTCATGCTAAAGGAAGGGTCTCAGGATTGGAATGGGAAGGAGTTGTATATGACATCTCAGGCCATAGGAAGGGTCTCAGGTTTGGTATAAGCATTGAGATATCACATCTCTGCTATCGGAAGGGTCTCAGGATTGGAATGGGAAGGAGTTGGATATCCCATCTCATGTTATAGGAAGGGTCTCAGGTTTGGTATTAGAAGCATAGAGATATCACATCTCATGCTATAGGAAGGGTCTCAGGATTGGAATGGGAAGGACTTGGATGTCACATCTCATGCTATAGGGAGGGTCTCAAGTTTGATATTAGAAGCATTGAGATAACAAATCTCATGATATCGGAAGGGTCTCAGGATTGGAATGGGAAGGAGTTGGATACCACATCTCATGATAAAGGAAGGGTCTAAGGTTTGGAAGGGGAAGGATTTGGATATCACATCTCATGTTATAGGACGGGTCTCAGGTTTGGTATTAGAAGCATTGAGATATCAAGTCTCATGGTATAAGAAGGGTCTCAGAATTGGAATGGGAAGGAGTTGGATATCACACCTCAAGTTATAGGAAGGGTCTCAGGATTGGAATGGGAAGGAGTTTGATATCACATCTCATGCCATAGTATGGGTCTCAGGTTTGGTAGAAGCATTGGGATATCACATCTCATGCTATCGGAAGGGTATCAGTATTGGATTTGGAAGAAGTTGGATATCCCATCTCATGCTATAGGAAGGGTCTCAGGTTGGAATGGGAAGGAGTTGGATATCACATTTCATGTTATAGGAAGGGTCTCAGGATTGGAATGGGAAGGACTTGGATATCATATCTCATGCTATAGGACAGGTCTCAGGTTTGTTATTAGAATCATTGAGATATCATATTGCATGCTGTAGGAAGGGTCTAAGGATTGGAATGGGAAGGACTTGGATATCACATCTCATGCTATAGATAGGCTCTTAGGTTTGGAATGGGAAGGAGTTGGATATCACATTTCATGTTATAGGAAGGGTCTCAGGATTGGAATGGGAAGGACTTGGATATCATATCTCATGCTATAGGACGGGTCTCAGGTTTGTTATTAGAATCATTGAGATATCATATTGCATGCTGTAGGAAGGGTCTCAGGATTGGAATGGGAAGGATTTGGATATCACATCTCTTGCTATAGGAAGGGTCTCAGGATTGGAATGGGTAGGAGTTGGATATTACTTTCTTGCTATAGGAAGGATCTCATGTTTGGAATGGGAAGGAGTTGGATATCACATATGCTATAGTTAGTGTCTCAGGTTTGGAACGGGAAGGAGTTGGATATCACATCTCATGTTATAGGAAGGGTCTCAGGTTTGGTATAAGCATTGAGATATCACATCTCTGCTATCGGAAGCGGCTCAGGATTGGAATGGGAAGGAGTTGGATATCCCATCTCATGTTATAGGAGGAGTCTCTGGTTTGTTATTAGAATCATTGAGATATCATATTGCATGCTGTAGGAAGGGTCTAAGGATTGGAATGGGAAGGACTTGGATATCATATCTCATGCTATAGATAGGCTCTTAGGTTTGGAAAGGGAAGGAGTTGGATATCACATTTCATGTTAGAGGAAGGATCTCAGGTTTGGTATTAGAAGCATTGAGATATCACATCTCATGCTATAGGAAGGGTCTCAGGATTGGAATGGGAAGTAGTTGGATATCACATCTCATGCTATAAGAAGGGTCTCAGGTTTGGTATAAGCATTGAGATATCACATCTCATGCTATAGGACGGGTCTCAGGATTGGAATGGAAGGAGTTGGATATCACATCTCATGTTATAGGAAGGATCTCAGGTTTGGTATTAGAAGCATTGAGACATCACATCTCATGCTATAGGAAGGGTCTCAGGGTTGGAATGGGAAGGAGTTGGATATCACATCTCATCCAATAGGAAGGGTTTCAGGTTTGGAATGGGAAGGAATTGGATATCACATCTCATGTTATAGGAAGGATCTCAGGTTTGGTATTAGAAGCATTGAGATATCACATCTCATGCTATAGGAAAGGTCTCAGGATTGGAATGTGAAGGATTTGGATATCACATCTCATGCTAAAGGAAGGGTCTCAGGTTTGGTAGAAGCATTGAGATATCAGGTCTCTGCTATCGGAAGGGTCTCAGGATTGGATTGGGAAGGAGTTGGATATCCCTTCTCATGCTATAGGAAGGGTCTCAGGATTTGAATGGGAAGGAGTTGGATATCACATCTCATGTTATAGGAAGGGTCTCAGGATTGGAATGGGAAGGATTTGGATATCACATCTCTTGCTATAGGAAGGGTCTCAGGATTGGAATGGGTAGGAGTTGGATATTACTTTCTTGCTATAGGAAGGTTCTCATGTTTGGAATGGGAAGCAGTTGGATATCACATATGCTATAGTTAGTGTCTCAGGTTTGGAACGGGAAGGAGTTGGATATCACATCTCATGTTATAGGAAGGGTCTCAGGTTTGGTATAAGCATTGAGATATCACATCTCTGCTATCGGAAGCGGCTCAGGATTGGAATGGGAAGGAGTTGGATATCCCATCTCATGTTATAGTAAGAGTCTCTGGTTTGGTATTGGAATCATTGAGATATCACATCGCATGCTGTAGGAAGGGTCTAAGGATTGGAATGGGATGGACTTGGATATCACATCTCATGCTATAGGTAGGCTCTCAGGTTTGGTATAAGCATTGAGATATCACATCTCATGCTATAGGAAGGGTCTCTGGATTGGAATGGGAAGGATTTGGATATCACATCTCATGCTATAGGAAGGGTCTCAGATTTGGTATAAGCATTGAGATATCACATCTCATGCTAAAGGAAGGGTCTCAGGATTGGAATGGGAAGGAGTTGTATATGACATCTCAGGCCATAGGAAGGGTCTCAGGTTTGGTATAAGCATTGAGATATCACATCTCTGCTATCGGAAGGGTCTCAGGATTGGAATGGGAAGGAGTTGGATATCCCATCTCATGTTATAGGAAGGGTCTCAGGTTTGGTATTAGAAGCATAGAGATATCACATCTCATGCTATAGGAAGGGTCTCAGGATTGGAATGGGAAGGACTTGGATGTCACATCTCATGCTATAGGGAGGGTCTCAAGTTTGATATTAGAAGCATTGAGATAACAAATCTCATGATATCGGAAGGGTCTCAGGATTGGAATGGGAAGGAGTTGGATACCACATCTCATGATAAAGGAAGGGTCTAAGGTTTGGAAGGGGAAGGATTTGGATATCACATCTCATGTTATAGGACGGGTCTCAGGTTTGGTATTAGAAGCATTGAGATATCAAGTCTCATGGTATAAGAAGGGTCTCAGAATTGGAATGGGAAGGAGTTGGATATCACACCTCAAGTTATAGGAAGGGTCTCAGGATTGGAATGGGAAGGAGTTTGATATCACATCTCATGCCATAGTATGGGTCTCAGGTTTGGTAGAAGCATTGGGATATCACATCTCATGCTATCGGAAGGGTATCAGTATTGGATTTGGAAGAAGTTGGATATCCCATCTCATGCTATAGGAAGGGTCTCAGGTTGGAATGGGAAGGAGTTGGATATCACATTTCATGTTATAGGAAGGGTCTCAGGATTGGAATGGGAAGGACTTGGATATCATATCTCATGCTATAGGACGGGTCTCAGGTTTGTTATTAGAATCATTGAGATATCATATTGCATGCTGTAGGAAGGGTCTAAGGATTGGAATGGGAAGGACTTGGATATCACATCTCATGCTATAGATAGGCTCTTAGGTTTGGAATGGGAAGGAGTTGGATATCACATTTCCATGTTATAGGAAGGGTCTCAGGATTGGAATGGGAAGGACTTGGATATCATATCTCATGCTATAGGACGGGTCTCAGGTTTGTTATTAGAATCATTGAGATATCATATTGCATGCTGTAGGAAGGGTCTCAGGATTGGAATGGGAAGGATTTGGATATCACATCTCTTGCTATAGGAAGGGTCTCAGGATTGGAATGGGTAGGAGTTGGATATTACTTTCTTGCTATAGGAAGGGTCTCATGTTTGGAATGGGAAGGAGTTGGATATCACATATGCTATAGTTAGTGTCTCAGGTTTGGAACGGGAAGGAGTTGGATATCACATCTCATGTTATAGGAAGGGTCTCAGGTTTGGTATAAGCATTGAGATATCACATCTCTGCTATCGGAAGCGGCTCAGGATTGGAATGGGAAGGAGTTGGATATCCCATCTCATGTTATAGTAAGAGTCTCTGGTTTGGTATTGGAATCATTGAGATATCACATCGCATGCTGTAGGAAGGGTCTAAGGATTGGAATGGGATGGACTTGGATATCACATCTCATGCTATAGGTAGGCTCTCAGGTTTGGTATAAGCATTGAGATATCACATCTCATGCTATAGGAAGGGTCTCAGGATTGGAATGGGAAGGATTTGGATATCACATCTCATGCTATAGGAAGGGTCTCAGATTTGGTATAAGCATTGAGATATCACATCTCATGCTAAAGGAAGGGTCTCAGGATTGGAATGGGAAGGAGTTGTATATGACATCTCAGGCCATAGGAAGGGTCTCAGGTTTGGTATAAGCATTGAGATATCACATCTCTGCTATCGGAAGGGTCTCAGGATTGGAAGGGGAAGGAGTTGGATATCCCATCTCATGTTATAGGAAGGGTCTCAGGTTTGGTATTAGAAGCATAGAGATATCACATCTCATGCTATAGGAAGGGTCTCAGGATTGGAATGGGAAAAACTTGGATGTCACATCTCATGCTATAGGGAGGGTCTCAAGTTTGATATTAGAAGCATTGAGATAACAAATCTCATGATATCGGAAGGGTCTCAGGATTGGAATGGGAAGGAGTTGGATACCACATCTCATGATAAAGGAAGGGTCTAAGGTTTGGAAGGGGAAGGATTTGGATATCACATCTCATGTTATAGGACGGGTCTCAGGTTTGGTATTAGAAGCATTGAGATATCAAGTCTCATGGTATAAGAAGGGTCTCAGAATTGGAATGGGAAGGAGTTGGATATCACACCTCAAGTTATAGGAAGGGTCTCAGGATTGGAATGGGAAGGAGTTTGATATCACATCTCATGCCATAGTATGGGTCTCAGGTTTGGTAGAAGCATTGGGATATCACATCTCATGCTATCGGAAGGGTATCAGTATTGGATTTGGAAGAAGTTGGATATCCCATCTCATGCTATAGGAAGGGTCTCAGGTTGGAATGGGAAGGAGTTGGATATCACATTTCATGTTATAGGAAGGGTCTCAGGATTGGAATGGGAAGGACTTGGATATCATATCTCATGCTATAGGACGGGTCTCAGGTTTGTTATTAGAATCATTGAGATATCATATTGCATGCTGTAGGAAGGGTCTAATGATTGGAATGGGAAGGACTTGGATATCACATCTCATGCTATAGATAGGCTCTTAGGTTTGGAATGGGAAGGAGTTGGATATCACATTTCATGTTATAGGAAGGGTCTCAGGATTGGAATGGGAAGGACTTGGATATCATATCTCATGCTATAGGACGGGTCTCAGGTTTGTTATTAGAATCATTGAGATATCATATTGCATGCTGTAGGAAGGGTCTAAGGATTGGAATGGGAAGGACTTGGATATCATATCTCATGCTATAGATAGGCTCTTAGGTTTGGAAAGGGAAGGAGTTGGATATCACATTTCATGTTAGAGGAAGGATCTCAGGTTTGGTATTAGAAGCATTGAGATATCACATCTCATGCTATAGGAAGGGTCTCAGGATTGGAATGGGAAGTAGTTGGATATCACATCTCATGCTATAAGAAGGGTCTCAGGTTTGGTATAAGCATTGAGATATCACATCTCATGCTATAGGACGGGTCTCAGGATTGGAATGGAAGGAGTTGGATATCACATCTCATGTTATAGGAAGGATCTCAGGTTTGGTATTAGAAGCATTGAGACATCACATCTCATGCTATAGGAAGGGTCTCAGGGTTGGAATGGGAAGGAGTTGGATATCACATCTCATCCAATAGGAAGGGTTTCAGGTTTGGAATGGGAAGGAATTGGATATCACATCTCATGTTATAGGAAGGATCTCAGGTTTGGTATTAGAAGCATTGAGATATCACATCTCATGCTATAGGAAGGGTCTCAGGATTGGAATGTGAAGGATTTGGATATCACATCTCATGCTAAAGGAAGGGTCTCAGGTTTGGTAGAAGCATTGAGATATCAGGTCTCTGCTATCGGAAGGGTCTCAGGATTGGATTGGGAAGGAGTTGGATATCCCTTCTCATGCTATAGGAAGGGTCTCAGGATTTGAATGGGAAGGAGTTGGATATCACATCTCATGTTATAGGAAGGGTCTCAGGATTGGAATGGGAAGGATTTGGATATCACATCTCTTGCTATAGGAAGGGTCTCAGGATTGGAATGGGTAGGAGTTGGATATTACTTTCTTGCTATAGGAAGGTTCTCATGTTTGGAATGGGAAGCAGTTGGATATCACATATGCTATAGTTAGTGTCTCAGGTTTGGAACGGGAAGGAGTTGGATATCACATCTCATGTTATAGGAAGGGTCTCAGGTTTGGTATAAGCATTGAGATATCACATCTCTGCTATCGGAAGCGGCTCAGGATTGGAATGGGAAGGAGTTGGATATCCCATCTCATGTTATAGGAGGAGTCTCTGGTTTGGTATTAGAATCATTGAAATATCACATCGCATGCTGTAGGAAGGGTCTAAGGATTGGAATGGGATGGACTTGGATATCACATCTCATGCTATAGGTAGGCTCTCAGGTTTGGTATAAGCATTGAGATATCACATCTCATGCTATAGGAAGGGTCTCAGGATTGGAATGGGAAGGAATTGGATATCACATCTCATGCTATAGGAAGGGTCTCAGATTTGGTATAAGCATTGATATATCACATCTCATGCTAAAGGAAGGGTCTCAGGATTGGAATGGGAAGGAGTTGTATATGACATCTCAGGCCATAGGAAGGGTCTCAGGTTTGGTATAAGCATTGAGATATCACATCTCTGCTATCGGAAGGGTCTCAGGATTGGAATGGGAAGGAGTTGGATATCCCATCTCATGTTATAGGAATGGTCTCAGGTTTGGTGTTAGAAGCATAGAGATATCACATCTCATACTATAGGAAGGGTCTCAGGATTGGAATGGGAAGGACTTGGATGTCACATCTCATGCTATAGGGAGGGTCTCAAGTTTGATATTAGAAGCGTTGAGATAACAAATCTCATGATATCGGAAGGGTCTCAGGATTGGAATGGGAAGGAGTTGGATATCACATCTCATGATAAAGGAAGGGTCTAAGGTTTGGAAGGGGAAGGATTTGGATATCACATCTCATGTTATAGGACGGGTCTCAGGTTTGGTATTAGAAGCATTGAGATATCAAGTCTCATGGTATAAGAAGGGTCTCAGAATTGGAATGGGAAGGAGTTGGATATCACACCTCAAGCTATGGGAAGGGTCTCAGGATTGGAATGGGAAGGAGTTTGATATCACATCTCATGCCATAGTATGGGTCTCAGGTTTGGTAGAAGCATTGGGATATCACATCTCATGCTATCGGAAGGGTATCAGTATTGGATTTGGAAGAAGTTGGATATCCCATCTCATGCTATAGGAAGGGTCTCAGGTTGGAATGGGAAGGAGTTGGATATCACATTTCATGTTATAGGAAGGGTCTCAGGATTGGAATGGGAAGGACTTGGATATCATATCTCATGCTATAGGACGGGTCTCAGGTTTGTTATTAGAATCATTGAGATATCATATTGCATGCAGTAGGAAGGGTCTAAGGATTGGAATGGGAAGGACTTGGATATCACATCTCATGCTATAGATAGGCTCTTAGGTTTGGAAAGGGAAGGAGTTGGATATCACATTTCATGTTAGAGGAAGGATCTCAAGTTTGGTATTAGAAGCATTGAGATATCACATCTCATGCTATAGGAAGGGTCTCAGGATTGGAATGGGAAGTAGTTGGATATCACATCTCATGCTATAGGAAGGGTCTCAGGTTTGGTATAAGCATGGAGATATCACATCTCATGCTATAGGACGGGTCTCAGGATTGGAATGGAAGGAGTTGGATATCACATCTCATGTTATAGGAAGGATCTCAGGTTTGGTATTAGAAGCATTGAGACATCACATCTCATGCTATAGGAAGGGTCTCAGGGTTGGAATGGGAAGGAGTTGGATATCACATCTCATCCAATAGGAAGGGTCTCAGGTTTGGAATGGGAAGGAATTGGATATCACATCTCATGTTATAGGAAGGATCTCAGGTTTGGTATTAGAAGCATTGAGATATCACATCTCATGCTATAGGAAGGGTCTCAGGATTGGAATGTGAAGGATTTGGATATCACATCTCATGCTAAAGGAAGGGTCTCAGGTTTGGTAGAAGCATTGAGATATCACGTCTCTGCTATCGGAAGGGTCTCAGGATTGGATTGGGAAGGAGTTGGATATCCCTTCTCATGCTATAGGAAGGGTCTCAGGATTTGAATGGGAAGGAGTTGGATATCACAACTCATGTTATAGGGAGGGTCTCAAGTTTGATATTAGAAGCATTGAGATAACAAATCTCATGATATCGGAAGGGTCTCAGGATTGGAATGGGAAGGAGTTGGATATCACATCTCATGATAAAGGAAGGGTCTAAGGTTTGTAAGGGGAAAGATTTGGATATCACCTCATGTTATAGGACGGGTCTCAGGTTTGGTATTAGAAGCATTGAGATATCAAGTCTCATGGCATAGGAAGGGTCTCAGAATTGAAATGGGAAGGAGTTGGATATCACATCTCAAGCTATAGGAAGAGTCTCAGGATTAGAATGGGAATGAGTTTGATATCACATCTCATGCCATAGTATGGGTCTCAGGTTTGGTAGAAGCATTGGGATATCACAATTCATGCTATTGGAAGGGTATCAGTATTGGATTTGGAAGGAGTTGGATATCCCATCTCATGCTATAGGAAGGGTCTCAGGTTGGAATGGGAAGGAGTTGGATATCACATTTCATGTTATAGGAAGGGTCTCACGATTGGAATGGGAAGGACTTGGATATCATATCTCATGCTATAGGAAAGCTCTCAGGTTTGGAAGGGGAAGGAGTTGGATATCACATTTCATGTTAGAGGAAGGATCTCAGGTTTGGTATTAGAGGCCTTGAGATATCACATCTCATGCTATAGGAAGGGTCTCAGGATTGGAATGGGAAGGACTTGGATGTCACATCTCATGCTATAGGGAGGGTCTCAAGTTTGATATTAGAAGCATTGAGATAACAAATCTCATGATATCGGAAGGGTCTCAGGATTGGAATGGGAAGGAGTTGGATACCACATCTCATGATAAAGGAAGGGTCTAAGGTTTGGAAGGGGAAGGATTTGGATATCACATCTCATGTTATAGGACGGGTCTCAGGTTTGGTATTAGAAGCATTGAGATATCAAGTCTCATGGTATAAGAAGGGTCTCAGAATTGGAATGGGAAGGAGTTGGATATCACACCTCAAGTTATAGGAAGGGTCTCAGGATTGGAATGGGAAGGAGTTTGATATCACATCTCATGCCATAGTATGGGTCTCAGGTTTGGTAGAAGCATTGGGATATCACATCTCATGCTATCGGAAGGGTATCAGTATTGGATTTGGAAGAAGTTGGATATCCCATCTCATGCTATAGGAAGGGTCTCAGGTTGGAATGGGAAGGAGTTGGATATCACATTTCATGTTATAGGAAGGGTCTCAGGATTGGAATGGGAAGGACTTGGATATCATATCTCATGCTATAGGACGGGTCTCAGGTTTGATATTAGAAGCATTGAGATAACAAATCTCATGATATCGGAAGGGTCTCAGGATTGGAATGGGAAGGAGTTGGATACCACATCTCATGATAAAGGAAGTGTCTAAGGTTTGGAAGGGGAAGGATTTGGATATCACATCTCATGTTATAGGACAGGTCTCAGGTTTGGTATTAGAAGCATTGAGATATCAAGTCTCATGGTATAAGAAGGGTCTCAGAATTGGAATGGGAAGGAGTTGGATATCACACCTCAAGTTATAGGAAGGGTCTCAGGATTGGAATGGGAAGGAGTTTGATATCACATCTCATGCCATAGTATGGGTCTCAGGTTTGGTAGAAGCATTGGGATATCACATCTCATGCTATCGGAAGGGTATCAGTATTGGATTTGGAAGAAGTTGGATATCCCATCTCATGCTATAGGAAGGGTCTCAGGTTGGAATGGGAAGGAGTTGGATATCACATTTCATGTTATAGGAAGGGTCTCAGGATTGGAATGGGAAGGACTTGGATATCATATCTCATGCTATAGGACGGGTCTCAGGTTTGTTATTAGAATCATTGAGATATCATATTGCATGCTGTAGGAAGGGTCTAAGGATTGGAATGGGAAGGACTTGGATATCACATCTCATGCTATAGATAGGCTCTTAGGTTTGGAATGGGAAGGAGTTGGATATCACATTTCATGTTATAGGAAGGGTCTCAGGATTGGAATGGGAAGGACTTGGATATCATATCTCATGCTATAGGACGGGTCTCAGGTTTGTTATTAGAATCATTGAGATATCATATTGCATGCTGTAGGAAGGGTCTAAGGATTGGAATGGGAAGGACTTGGATATCACATCTCATGCTATAGATAGGCTCTTAGGTTTGGAAAGGGAAGGAGTTGGATATCACATTTCATGTTAGAGGAAGGATCTCAGGTTTTGTATTAGAAGCATTGAGATATCACATCTCATGCTATAGGAAGGGTCTCAGGATTGGAATGGGAAGTAGTTGGATATCACATCTCATGCTATAGGAAGGGTCTCAGGTTTGGTATAAGCATTGAGATATCACATCTCATGCTATAGGACGGGTCTCAGGATTGGAATGGAAGGAGTTGGATATCACATCTCATGTTATAGGAAGGATCTCAGGTTTGGTATTAGAAGCATTGAGACATCACATCTCATGCTATAGGAAGGGTCTCAGGGTTGGAATGGGAAGGAGTTGGATATCACATCTCATCCAATAGGAAGGGTCTCAGGTTTGGAATGGGAAGGAATTGGATATCACATCTCATGTTATAGGAAGGATCTCAGGTTTGGTATTAGAAGCATTGAGATATCACATCTCATGCTATAGGAAGGGTCTCAGGATTGGAATGTGAAGGATTTGGATATCACATCTCATGCTAAAGGAAGGGTCTCAGGTTTGGTAGAAGCATTGAGATATCAGGTCTCTGCTATCGGAAGGGTCTCAGGATTGGATTGGGAAGGAGTTGGATATCCCTTCTCATGCTATAGGAAGGGTCTCAGGATTTGAATGGGAAGGAGTTGGATATCACATCTCATGTTATAGGAAGGGTCTCAGGATTGGAATGGGAAGGATTTGGATATCACATCTCTTGCTATAGGAAGGGTCTCAGGATTGGAATGGGTAGGAGTTGGATATTACTTTCTTGCTATAGGAAGGGTCTCATGTTTGGAATGGGAAGCAGTTGGATATCACATATGCTATAGTTAGTGTCTCAGGTTTGGAACGGGAAGGAGTTGGATATCACATCTCATGTTATAGGAAGGGTCTCAGGTTTGGTATAAGCATTGAGATATCACATCTCTGCTATCGGAAGCGGCTCAGGATTGGAATGGGAAGGAGTTGGATATCCCATCTCATGTTATAGGAGGAGTCTCTGGTTTGGTATTAGAATCATTGAAATATCACATCGCATGCTGTAGGAAGGGTCTAAGGATTGGAATGGGATGGACTTGGATATCACATCTCATGCTATAGGTAGGCTCTCAGGTTTGGTATAAGCATTGAGATATCACATCTCATGCTATAGGAAGGGTCTCAGGATTGGAATGGGAAGGAATTGGATATCACATCTCATGCTATAGGAAGGGTCTCAGATTTGGTATAAGCATTGAGATATCACATCTCATGCTAAAGGAAGGGTCTCAGGATTGGAATGGGAAGGAGTTGTATATGACATCTCAGGCCATAGGAAGGGTCTCAGGTTTGGTATAAGCATTGAGATATCACATCTCTGCTATCGGAAGGGTCTCATGATTGGAATGGGAAGGAGTTGGATATCCCATCTCATGTTATAGGAATGGTCTCAGGTTTGGTATTAGAAGCATAGAGATATCACATCTCATGCTATAGGAAGGGTCTCAGGATTGGAATGGGAAGGACTTGGATGTCACATCTCATGCTATAGGGAGGGTCTCAAGTTTGATATTAGACGCGTTGAGATAACAAATCTCATGATATCGGAAGGGTCTCAGGATTGGAATGGGAAGGAGTTGGATATCACATCTCATGATAAAGGAAGGGTCTAAGGTTTGGAAGGGGAAGGATTTGGATATCACATCTCATGTTATAGGACGGGTCTCAGGTTTGGTATTAGAAGCATTGAGATATCAAGTCTCATGGTATAAGAAGGGTCTCAGAATTGGAATGGGAAGGAGTTGGATATCACACCTCAAGCTATGGGAAGGGTCTCAGGATTGGAATGGGAAGGAGTTTGATATCACATCTCATGCCATAGTATGGGTCTCAGGTTTGGTAGAAGCATTGGGATATCACATCTCATGCTATCGGAAGGGTATCAGTATTGGATTTGGAAGAAGTTGGATATCCCATCTCATGCTATAGGAAGGGTCTCAGGTTGGAATGGGAAGGAGTTGGATATCACATTTCATGTTATAGGAAGGGTCTCAGGATTGGAATGGGAAGGACTTGGATATCATATCTCATGCTATAGGACGGGTCTCAGGTTTGTTATTAGAATCATTGAGATATCATATTGCATGCCGTAGGAAGGGTCTAAGGATTGGAATGGGAAGGACTTGGATATCACATCTCATGCTATAGATAGGCTCTTAGGTTTGGAAAGGGAAGGAGTTGGATATCACATTTCATGTTAGAGGAAGGATCTCAAGATTGGTATTAGAAGCATTGAGATATCACATCTCATGCTATAGGAAGGGTCTCAGGATTGGAATGGGAAGTAGTTGGATATCACATCTCATGCTATAGGAAGGGTCTCAGGTTTGGTATAAGCATGGAGATATCACATCTCATGCTATAGGACGGGTCTCAGGATTGGAATGGAAGGAGTTGGATATCACATCTCATGTTATAGGAAGGATCTCAGGTTTGGTATTAGAAGCATTGAGACATCACATCTCATGCTATAGGAAGGGTCTCAGGGTTGGAATGGGAAGGAGTTGGATATCACATCTCATCCAATAGGAAGGGTCTCAGGTTTGGAATGGGAAGGAATTGGATATCACATCTCATGTTATAGGAAGGATCTCAGGTTTGGTATTAGAAGCATTGAGATATCACATCTCATGCTATAGGAAGGGTCTCAGGATTGGAATGTGAAGGATTTGGATATCACATCTCATGCTAAAGGAAGGGTCTCAGGTTTGGTAGAAGCATTGAGATATCACGTCTCTGCTATCGGAAGGGTCTCAGGATTGGATTGGGAAGGAGTTGGATATCCCTTCTCATGCTATAGGAAGGGTCTCAGGATTTGAATGGGAAGGAGTTGGATATCACCTCATGTTATAGGACGGGTCTCAGGTTTGGTATTAGAAGCATTGAGATATCAAGTCTCATGGCATAGGAAGGGTCTCAGAATTGGAATGGGAAGGAGTTGGATATCACATCTCAAGCTATAGGAAGAGTCTCAGGATTGGAATGGGAATGAGTTTGATATCACATCTCATGCCATAGTATGGGTCTCAGGTTTGGTAGAAGCATTGGGATATCACAATTCATGCTATTGGAAGGGTATCAGTATTGGATTTGGAAGGAGTTGGATATCCCATCTCATGCTATAGGAAGGGTCTCAGGTTGGAATGGGAAGGAGTTGGATATCACATTTCATGTTATAGGAAGGGTCTCAGGATTGGAATGGGAAGGACTTGGATATCATATCTCATGCTATAGGAAAGCTCTCAGGTTTGGAAGGGGAAGGAGTTGGATATCACATTTCATGTTAGAGGAAGGATCTCAGGTTTGGTATTAGAGGCCTTGAGATATCACATCTCATGCTATAGGAAGGGTCTCAGGTTTGGAAGGGGAAGGAGTTGGATATCCACTCTCATGTTATAGGACTGGTCTCAGGTTTGGTATTAGAAGCATTGAGATATCACATCGCATGCTGTAGGAAGGTTCTCAGGTTTGGTATTCCAAATCTGAGACCCTTCCTATAGCATGAGATGTGATATCCAACTCCTTCCCATTCCAATCCTGAGACCCTTCCTATAGCATGAGATGTGATGTCTCAATGCTTCTAATACCAAACCTGAGATCCTTCCTATAACATGAGATGTGATATCCAACTCCTTCCCATTCCAATCCTGAGACCCTTCCTATAGCATGAGATGTGATGTCTCAATGCTTCTAATACCAAACCTGAGAACCTTCCTACAGCATGCAATGTGATATCTCAATGCTTCTAATACCAAACCTGAGACCAGTCCTATAACATGAGATTGGATAACCAACTCCTTCCCCTTCCAAACCTGAGACCCTTCCTATAGCATGAGATGTGATATCCAACTTCTTCCCATTCCAATCCTGAGACCCTTCCTATAACATGAGATGTGATGTCTCAATGCTTCTAATACCAAACCGGAGATCTTTCCTATAACATGAGATGTGATATCCAACTCCTTCCCATTCCAATACTGAAACCCTTCCTATAGCATGAGATGTGCTATCTCAATGCTTATACCAAACATGAGACCCTTCCTAAAGCTTGAGATGTGATATCCAACTCCTTCCCATTCCAATCATGAGACCCTTCCTATAGCATGAGATGTGATATCTCAAGGCCTCTAATACCAAACCTGAGATCCTTCCTCTAACATGAAATGTGATATCCAACTCCTTCCCCTTCCAAACCTGAGAGCCTTCCTATAGCATGAGATATGATATCCAAGTCCTTCCCATTCCAATCCTGAGACCCTTCCTATAACATGAAATGTGATATCCAACTCCTTCCCATTCTAACCTGAGACCCTTCCTATAGCATGAGATGGGATATCCAACTCCTTCCAAATCCAATACTGATACCCTTCCAATAGCATGAGATGTGATATCCCAATGCTTCTACCAAACCTGAGACCCATACTATGGCATGAGATGTGATATCAAACTCCTTCCCATTCCAATTCTGAGACTCTTCCTATAGCTTGAGATGTGATATCCAACTCCTTCCCATTCCAATTCTGAGACCCTTCCTATGCCATGAGACTTGATATCTCAATGCTTCTAATACCAAACCTGAGACCCGTCCTATAACATGAGATGTGATATCCAAATCTTTCCCCTTCCAAACCTTAGACCCTTCCTTTATCATGAGATGTGATATCCAACTCCTTCCCATTCCAATCCTGAGACCCTTCTGATATCATGAGATTTGTTATCTCAATGCTTCTAATATCAAACTTGAGACCCTCCCTATAGCATGAGATGTGACATCCAAGTCCTCCCCATTCCAATCCTGAGACCCTTCCTATAGCATGAGATGTGATATCTCAATGCTTCTAATACCAAACCTGAGACTCTTCCTATAACATGAGATGGGATATCCAACTCCTTCCCATTCCAATCCTGAGACCCTTCCGATAGCAGAGATGTGATATCTCAATGCTTATACCAATCCTGAGACCCTTCCTATGGCCTGAGATGTCATATACAACTCCTTCCCAATCCAATCCTGAGACCCTTCCTATAGCATGAGATGTGATATCTCAATGCTTATACCAAATCTGAGACCCTTCCTATAGCATGAGATGGGATATCCAACTCCTTCCAAATCCAATACTGATACCCTTCCAATAGCATGAGATGTGATATCCCAATGCTTCTACCAAACCTGAGACCCATACTATAGCATGAGATGGGATATTCAACTCCTTCCAAATCCAATACTGATACCCTTCCAATAGCATGTGATGTGATATCCCAATGCTTCTACCAAACCTGAGACCCATACTATGGCATGAGATGTGATATCAAACTCATTCCCATTCCAATCCTGAGATTCTTCCTATAGCTTGAGATGTGATATCCAACTCCTTCCCATTCCAATTCTGAGACCCTACCTATGCCATGAGACTTGATATCTCAATGCTTCTAATACCAAACCTGAGACCCGTCCTATAACATGAGATGTGATATCCAAATCTTTCCCCTTCCAAACCTTAGACCCTTCCATTATCATGAGATGTGATATCCAACTCCTTCCCATTCCAATCCTGAGACCCTTCCGATATCATGAGATTTGTTATCTCAATGCTTCTAATATCAAACTTGAGACCCTCCCTATAGCATGAGATGTGACATCCAAGTCCCCCCCATTCCAATCCTGAGACCCTTCCTATAGCATGAGATGTGCTATCTCAATGCTTCTAATACCAAAACTGAGACCCTTCCTATAACATGAGATGTGATTTCCAAATCCTTCCCCTTCCAAACCTGAAACCCTCCCTTTAGCATGAGATGTGATATACAACTCCTTCCCATTCCAATCCTGAGACCCTTCTGATAGCATGAGATGTGATATCTCAATGCCTCTAATACCAAACCTGAGATCCTATCTCTAACATGAAATGTGATATCCATCTCCTTCCCTTTCCAAACCTGAGACCCTGCCTATAGCATGAGATGTGATATCCAAGTCCTTCCCATTCCAATCCTGAGACCCTTTCTATAGCATGTGATGTGATATCTCAATGCTTATACCAAACCTGAGACCCTTCCTATGGCATGAGATGTCATATACAACTCCTTCCCATTCCAATCCTGAGACCCTTCCTATAGCATGAGATGTGATATCTCAATGCATATACCAAACCTGAGACCCTTCCTATAGCATGAGATGTGATATCCAACTTCTTCCCATTCCAATCCTGAGACCCTTCCTATAACATGAGATGTGATGTCTCAATGCTTCTAATACCAAACCTGAGATATTTCCTATAATATGAGATGTGATATCCAACTCCTTCCCATTCCAATCCTGAGACCCTTCCTATAGCATGAGATGTGATATCTCAATGCTTATACCAAACCTGAGACTCTTCCTATAGCTTGAGATGTGATATCCAACTCCTTCCCATTCCAATCCAGAGACCCTTCCTATAGCATGAGATGTGATATCTCAAGGCCTCTAATACCAAACCTGAGATCCTTCCTCTAACATGAAATGTGATATCCAACTCCTTCCCCTTCCAAACCTGAGAGCCTTCCTATAGCATGAGATATTATATCCAAGTCCTTCCCATTCCAATCCTGAGACCCTTTCTATAACATGAAATGTGATATCCAACTCCTTCCCATTCTAACCTGAGACCCTTCCTATAGCATGAGATGGGATATCCAACTCCTTCCAAATCCAATACTGATTCCCTTCCGATAGCATGAGATGTGATATCCCAATGCTTCTACCAAACCTGAGACCCATACTATGGCATGAGATGTGATATCAAACTCCTTCCCATTCCAATCCTGAGGCCCTTCCTATAGCTTGAGGTGTGATATCCAACTCCTTCCCATTCCAATTCTGAGACCCTTCTTATACCATGAGACTTGATATCTCAATGCTTCTAATACCAAACCTGAGACCCGTCCTATAACATGAGATGTGATATCCAAATCCTTCCCCTTCCAAACCTCAGACCCTTCCTTTATCATGAGATGTGATATCCAACTCCTTCCCATTCCAATCCTGAGACCCTTCCGATATCATGAGATTTGTTATCTCAATGCTTCTAATATCAAACTTGAGACCCTCCCTATAGCATGAGATGTGACATCCAAGTCCTTCCCATTCCAATCCTGAGACCCTTCCTATAGCATGAGATGTGATATCTCTATGCTTCTAATACCAAACCTGAGACCCTTCCTATAACATGAGATGGGATATCCAACTCCTTCCCATTCCAATCCTGAGACCCTTCCGATAGCAGAGATGTGATATCTCAATGCTTATACCAAACCTGAGACCCTTCCTATGGCCTGGGATGTCATATACAACTCCTTCCCATTCCAATCCTGAGACCCTTCCTATAGCATGAGATGTGATATCTCAATGCCTATACCAAATCTGAGACCCTTCCTATAGCATGAGATGTGATATCCAATTCCTTCCCATTCCAATCCTGAGACCCTTCCTATAGCATGAGATCTGATATCTCAATGCTTATACCAAACCTGAGAGCCTACCTATAGCATGAGATGTGATATCCAAGTCCATCCCATTCCAATCCTTAGACCCTTCCTACAGCATGCGATGTGATATCTCAATGATTCTAATACCAAACCAGAGACTCGTCCTATAACATGAGATGGGATATCCAACTCCTTCCCATTCCAATCCTAAGCCACTTCCGATAGCAGAGATGTGATATCTCAATGCTTATACCAAACCTGAGACCCTTCCTATAACATGAGATGTGATATCCAACTCCTTCCCGTTCCAAACCTGAGACACTAACTATAGCATATGTGATATCCAACTCCTTCCCATTCCAATCCTGAGACCCTTCCTATAGCAAGAGATGTGATATCCAAATCCTTCCCATTCCAATCCTGAGACCCTTCCTATAACATGAGATGTGATATCCAACTCCTTCCCATTCCAACCTGAGACACTTCCTATAGCATGAGAAGGGATATCCAACTCCTTCCCAATCCAATCCTGAGACCCTTCCGATAGCAGAGATGTGATATCTCAATGCTTATACCAAACCTGAGACCCTTCCTATAGCATGAGAAGGGATATCCAACTCCTTCCCAATCCAATCCTGAGACCCTTCCGATAGCAGAGACGTGATATCTCAATGTTTCTACCAAACCTGAGACCCTTCCTTTAGCATGAGATGGGATATCCAACTCCTTCCAAATCCAATACTGATACCCTTCCAATAGCATGAGATGTGATATCCCAATTCTTCTACCAAACCTGAGAACCATACTATGGCATGAGATGTGATATCAAACTCCTTCCCATTCCAATCCTGAGACTCTTCCTATAGCTTGAGATGTGATATCCAAATCCTTCCCATTCCAATTCTGAGACCCTTCCTCTACCATGAGACTTGATATCTCAATGCTTCTAATACCAAACCTGAGACCCGTCCTATAACATGAGATGTGATATCCAAATCTTTCCCCTTCCAAACCTTAGACCCTTCCTTTATCATGAGATGTGATATCCAACTCCTTCCCATTCCAATCCTGAGACCCTTCCGATATCATGAGATTTGTTATCTCAATGCTTCTAATATCAAAATTGAGACCCGTCCTATTACATGAGATGTGATATCCAAATCTTTCCCCTTCCAAACCTTAGACCCTTCCTTTATCATGAGATGGGATATCCAACTCCTTCCCATTCCAATCCTGAGACCCTTCCGATAGCAGAGATGTGATATCTCAATGCTTATACCAATCCTGAGACCCTTCCTATGGCCTGAGATGTCATATACAACTTGTTCCCAATCCAATCCTGAGACCCTTCCTATATCATGAGATGTGATATCTCAATGCTTATACCAAATCTGAGACCCTTCCTATAGCATGAGATGTGATATCCAACTCCTTCAAATTCCAATCCTGAGACCCTTCCTATAGCATGAGATGTGATGTCTCAATGCTTCTAATACCAAACCTGAGATCCTTCCTATAACATGAGATGTGATATCCAACTCCTTCCATTTCCAATCCTGAGACCCTTCCTATAGCATGAGATGTGATGTCTCAATGCTTCTAATACCAAACCTGAGAACCTTCCTACAGCATGCGATGTGATATCTCAATGCTTCTAATACCAAACCTGAGACCAGTCCTATAACATGAGATTGGATATCCAACTCCTTCCCTTCCAAACCTGAGACCCTTCCTATAGCATGAGATGTGATATCCAACTTCTTCCCATTCCAATCCTGAGACCCTTCCTATAACATGAGATGTGATGTCTCAATGCTTCTAATACCAAACCTGAGATCTTTCCTATAACATGAGATGTAATATCCAAATCCTTCCCATTCCAATCCTGAGTCCCTTCCTATAGCATGAGATGTGCTATCGCAATGCTTATACCAAACCTGAGACCCTTCCTAAAGCTTGAGATGTGATATCCAACTCCTTCCCATTCCAATCCTGAGACCCTTCCTATAGCATGATATGTGATATCTCAATGCCTCTAATACCAAACCTGAGATCCTTCCTCTAACATGAAATGTGATATCGAACTCCTTCCCTTTCCAAACCTGAGAGCCTACCTATAGCATGAGATGTGATATCCAAGTCCTTCCCATTCCAATCCTTAGACCCTTCCTACAGCATGCAATATGATATCTCAATGATTCCAATAACAAACCTGAGACCCGTCCTATAACATGAGATGGGATATCCAACACCTTCCCATTCCAATCCTGAGACACTTCCGATAGCAGAGATGTGATATCTCAATGCTTATAACAAACCTGAGACTCTTCCTATAACATGAGATGTGATATCCAACTCCTTCCCGTTTCAAACCTGAGACCCTTCCTATAGCATATGTGATATCCAACTCGTTCCCATTCCAAACATGAGACCCTTCCTATAGCAAGAATGTAATATCCAACTCCTTCCCATTCCAATCCTGAGACCATTCCTTTAGCATGAGATATGATATCTCAATGCTTCTAATCCCAAAACTGAGATCCTTCCTATGACATGAGATGTGATATCCAATTCCTCCCCATTCCAAACCTGAGAACCTTCCTACAGCATGCGATGTGATATCTCAATGCTTCTAATACCAAACCTGAGACCAGTCCTATAACATGAGATTGGATATCCAACTCCTTCCCCTTCCAAACCTGAGACCCTTCCTATAGCATGAGATGTGATATACAACTTCTTCCCATTCCAATCCTGAGACCCTTCCTATAACATGAGATGTGATGTCTCAATGCTTCTAATACCAAACCTGAGATCTTTCCTATAACATGAGATGTGATATCCAACTCCTTCCCATTCCAATCCTGAGACCCTTCCTATAGCATGAGATGTGCTATCTCAATGCTTATACCAAACCTGAGACCCTTCCTAAAGCTTGAGATGTGATATCCAACTCCTTCCCATTCCAGTCCTGAGACCCTTCCTATAACATGAAATGTGATATCCAACTCCTTCCCATTCCAACCTGAGACCCTTCCTATAGCATGAGATGGGATATCCAACTCCTTCCAAATCCAATACTGATACCCTTCCAATAGCATGAGATGTGATATCCCAATGCTTCTACCAAACCTGAGAACCATACTATGGCATGAGATGTGATATCAAACTCCTTCCCATTCCAATCCTGAGACTCTTCCTATAGCTTGAGATGTGATATCCGAAATCCTTCCCATTCCAATTCTGAGACCCTTCCTATACCATGAGACTTGATATCTCAATGCTTCTAATACCAAACCTGAGACCAGTCCTATAACATGAGATGTGATATCCAAATTTTTCCCCTTCCAAACCTTAGACCCTTCCTTTATCATGAGATGGGATATCCAACTCCTTCCCATTCCAATCCTGAGACCCTTCCTATAGCATGAGATGTGATATCTCAATGCTTATACCAAATCTGAGACCCTTCCTATAGCATGAGATGTGATATCCAACTCCTTCCCATTCCAATCCTGAGACCCTTCCTATAGCATGAGATGTGATGTCTCAATGCTTCTAATACCAAACCTGAGATCCTTCCTATAACATGAGATGTGATATCCAACTCCTTCCCATTCCAATCCTGAGACCCTTCCTATAGCATGAGATGTGATGTCTCAATGCTTCTAATACCAAACCTGAGATCCTTCCTATAACATGAGATGTGATATCCAACTCCTTCCCATTCCAATCCTGAGACCCTTCCTATAGCATGAGATGTGATGTCTCAATGCTTCTAATACCAAACCTGAGAACCTTCCTACAGCATGCGATGTGATATCTCAATGCTTCTAATACCAAACCTGAGACCAGTCCTATAACATGAGATTGGATATCCAACTCCTTCCCCTTCCAAACCTGAGACCCTTCCTATAGCATGAGATGTGATATCCAACTTCTTCCCATTCCAATCCTGAGACCGTTCCTATAACATGAGATGTGATGTCTCAATGCTTCTAATACCAAACCTGAGATCTTTCCTATAACATGAGATGTAATATCCAACTCCTTCCCATTCCAATCCTGAGACCCTTCCTATAGCATGAGATGTGCTATCTCAATGCTTATACCAAACCTGAGACCCTTCCTAAAGCTTGAGATGTGATATCCAACTCCTTCCCATTCCAATCCTGAGACCCTTCCTATAGCATGATATGTGATATCTCAAGGCCTCTAATACCAAACCTGAGATCCTTCCTCTAACATGAAATGTGATATCCAACTCCTTCCCATTCCAACCTGAGACCCTTCCTATAGCATGAGATGGGATATCCAACTCCTTCCAAATCCAATACTGATACCCTTCCAATAGCATGCGATGTGATATCCCAATGCTTCTACCAAACCTGAGACCCATACTATGGCATGAGATGTGATATCAAACTCCTTCCCATTCCAATCTTGAGACTCTTCCTATAGCTTGAGATGTGATATCCAACTCGTTCCCATTCAAATTCTGAGACCCTTCCTATGCCATGAGACTTGATATCTCAATGCTTCTAATACCAAACCTGAGACCCGTCCTATAACATGAGATGTGATATCCAAATCTTTCCCCTTCCAAACCTTAGACCCTTCCTTTATCATGAGATGTGATATCCAACTCCTTCCCATTCCAATCCTGAGACCCTTCCGATATCATGAGATTTGTTATCTCAATGCTTCTAATATCAAACTTGAGACCCTCCCTATAGCATGAGATGTGACATCCAAGTCCTCCCCATTCCAATCCTGAGACCCTTCCTATAGCATGAGATGTGATATCTCAATGCTTCTAATACCAAACCTGAGACCCTTCCTATAACATGAGATGGGATATCCATCTCCTTCCCATTCCAATCCTGAGACCCTTCCGATAGCAGAGATGTGATATCTCAATGCTTATACCAATCCTGAGACCCTTCCTATGGCCTGAGATGTCATATACAACTCCTTCCCAATCCAATCCTGAGACCCTTCCTATAGCATGAGATGTGATATCTCAATGCTTATACCAAATCTGAGACCCTTCCTATAGCATGAGATGTGATATCCAACTCCTTCCCATTCCAATCCTGAGACCCTTCCTATAGCATGAGATGTGATGTCTCAATGCTTCTAATACCAAACCTGAGATCCTTCCTATAACATGAGATGTGATATCCAACTCCTTCCCATTCCAATCCTGAGACCCTTCCTATAGCATGAGATGTGATGTCTCAATGCTTCTAATACCAAACCTGAGAACCTTCCTACAGCATGCAATGTGATATCTCAATGCTTCTAATACCAAACCTGAGACCAGTCCTATAACATGAGATTGGATATCCAACTCCTTCCCCTTCCAAACCTGAGACCCTTCCTATAGCATGAGATGTGATATCCAACTTCTTCCCATTCCAATCCTGAGACCCTTCCTATAACATGAGATGTGATGTCTCAATGCTTCTAATACCAAACCGGAGATCTTTCCTATAACATGAGATGTGATATCCAACTCCTTCCCATTCCAATCCTGAAACCCTTCCTATAGCATGAGATGTGATATCTCAAGGCCTCTAATACCAAACCTGAGATCCTTCCTCTAACATGAAATGTGATATCCAACTCCTTCCCCTTCCAAACCTGAGAGCCTTCCTATAGCATGAGATATGATATCCAAGTCCTTCCCATTCCAATCCTGAGACCCTTCCTATAACATGAAATGTGATATCCAACTCCTTCCCATTCCAACCTGAGACCCTTCCTATAGCATGAGATGGGATATCCAACTCCTTCCAAATCCAATACTGATACCCTTCCAATAGCATGAGATGTGATATCCCTATGCTTCTACCAAACCTGAGACCCATACTATGGCATGAGATGTGATATCAAACTCCTTCCCATTCCAATTCTGAGACCCTTCCTATGCCATGAGACTTGATATCTCAATGCTTCTAATACCAAACCTGAGACCCGTCCTATAACATGAGATGTGATATCCAGATCTTTCCGCTTCCAAACCTTAGACCCTTCCTTTATCATGAGATGTGATATCCAACTCCTTCCCATTCCAATCCTGAGACCCTTCCGATATCATGAGATTTGTTATCTCAATGCTTCTAATATCAAACTTGAGACCCTCCCTATAGCATGAGATGTGACATCCAAGTCCTCCCCATTCCAATCCTGAGACCCTTCCTATAGCATGAGATGTGATATCTCAATGCTTCTAATACCAAACCTGAGACTCTTCCTATAACATGAGATGGGATATCCAACTCCTTCCCATTCCAATCCTGAGACCCTTCCGATAGCAGAGATGTGATATCTCAATGCTTATACCAATCCTGAGACCCTTCCTATGGCCTGAGATGTCATATACAACTCCTTCCCAATCCAATCCTGAGACCCTTCCTATAGCATGAGATGTGATATCTCAATGCTTATACCAAATCTGAGACCCTTCCTATAGCATGAGATAGGATATCCAACTCCTTCCAAATCCAATACTGATACCCTTCCAATAGCATGAGATGTGATATCCCAATGCTTCTACCAAACCTGAGACCTATACTATAGCATGAGATGGGATATTCAACTCCTTCCAAATCCAATACTGATACCCTTCCAATAGCATGTGATGTGATATCCCAATGCTTCTACCAAACCTGAGACCCATACTATGGCATGAGATGTGATATCAAACTCATTCCCATTCCAATCCTGAGACTCTTCCTATAGCTTGAGATGTGATATCCAACTCCTTCCCATTCCAATTCTGAGACCCTACCTATGCCATGAGACTTGATATCTCAATGCTTCTAATACCAAACCTGAGACCCGTCCTATAACATGAGATGTGATATCCAAATCTTTCCCCTTCCAAACCTTAGACCCTTCCATTATCATGAGATGTGATATCCAACTCCTTCCCATTCCAATCCTGAGACCCTTCCGATATCATGAGATTTGTTATCTCAATGCTTCTAATATCAAACTTGAGACCCTCCCTATAGCATGAGATGTGACATCCAAGTCCTCCCCATTCCAATCCTGAGACCCTTCCTATAGCATGAGATGTGATATCTCAATGCTTCTAATACCAAACCTGAGACCCTTCCTATAACATGAGATGTGATTTCCAAATCCTTCCCCTTCCAAACCTGAGACCCTCCCTTTAGCATGAGATGTGATATACAACTCCTTCCCATTCCAATTCTGAGACCCTTCTGATAGCATGAGATGTGATATCTCAATGCCTCTAATACCAAACCTGAGATCCTATCTCTAACATGAAATGTGATATCCATCTCCTTCCCTTTCCAAACCTGAGACCCTGCCTATAGCATGAGATGTGATATCCAAGTCCTTCCGATTCCAATCCTGAGACCCTTTCTATAGCATGTGATGTGATATCTCAATGCTTATACCACACCTGAGACCCTTCCTATGGCATGAGATGTCATATACAACTCCTTCCCATTCCAATCCTGAGACCCTTCCTATAGCATGAGATCTGATATCTCAATGCATATACCAAACCTGAGACCCTTCCTATAGCATGAGATGTGATATCCAACTTCTTCCCATTCCAATCCTGAGACCCTTCCTATAACATGAGATGTGATGTCTCAATGCTTCTAATACCAAACCTGAGATATTTCCTATAATATGAGATGTGATATCCAACTCCTTCCCATTCCAATCCTGAGACCCTTCCTATAGCATGAGATGTGATATCTCAATGCTTATACCAAACCTGAGACCCTTCCTATAGCTTGAGATGTGATATCCAACTCCTTCCCATTCCAATCCAGAGACCCTTCCTATAGCATGAGATGTGATATCTCAAGGCCTCTAATACCAAACCTGAGATCCTTCCTCTAACATGAAATGTGATATCCAACTCCTTCCCCTTCCAAACCTGAGAGCCTTCCTTTAGCATGAGATATGATATCCAAGTCCTTCCCATTCCAATCCTGAGACCCTTCCTATAACATGAAATGTGATATCCAACTCCTTCCCATTCCAACCTGAGACCCTTCCTATGGCCTGGGATGTCATATACAACTCCTTCCCATTCCAATCCTGAGACCCTTCCTATAGCATGAGATGTGATATCTCAATGCCTATACCAAATCTGAGACCCTTCCTATAGCATGAGATGTGATATCCAATTCCTTCCCATTCCAATCCTGAGACCCTTCTTATAGCATGAGATGTGATATCTCAATGCTTATACCAAACCTGAGAGCCTACCTATAGCATGAGATGTGATAACCAAGTCCATCCCATTCCAATCCTTAGACCCTTCCTACAGCATGCGATGTGATATCTCAATGATTCTAATACCAAACCAGAGACTCGTCCTATAACATGAGATGGGATATCCAACTCCTTCCCATTCCAATCCTGAGCCACTTCCGATAGCAGAGATGTGATATCTCAATGCTTATACCAAACCTGAGACCCTTCCTATAACATGAGATGTGATATCCAACTCCTTCCCGTTCCAAACCTGAGACACTAACTATAGCATATGTGATATCCAACTTCTTCCCATTCCAAACATGAGACCCTTCCTATAGCAAGAAAGTAATATCCAACTCCTACCCATTCCAATCCTGAGACCCTTCCTATAGCAAGAGATGTGATATCCAAATCCTTCCCATTCCAATCCTGAGACCCTTCCTATTACATGAGATGTGATATCCAACTCCTTCCCATTCCAACCTGAGACACTTCCTATAGCATGAGAAGGGATATCCAACTCCTTCCCAATCCAATCCTGAGACCCTTCCGATAGCAGAGATGTGATATCTCAATGCTTATACCAAACCTGAGACCCTTCCTATAGCATGAGAAGGGATATCCAACTCCTTCCCAATCCAATCCTGAGACCCTTCCGATAGCAGAGACGTGATATCTCAATGCTTCTACCAAACCTGAGACCCTTCCTTTAGCATGAGATGTGATATCCAAATCCTTCACATTCCAATCCTGAGACCCTTCCTATAGCATGAGAAGGGATATCTCAATGCTTCTAATACCAAACCTGAGATCCTTCCTATAACATGAGATGTGATATCCAATTCCTTCCCATTCCAATCCTGAGACCCTTCCGATAGCAGAGATGTGATATCTCAATGCTTATACCAAACCTGAGACCCTTCCTATGGCCTGAGATGTCATATACAACTCCTTCCCATTCCAATCCTGAGACCCTTCCTATAGCATGAGATGTGATATCTCAATGCTTATAAAAAAATCTGAGACTCTTCCTATAGCATGAGATGTGATATCCAACTCCTTCCCATTCCAATCCTGAGACCCTTCCTATAGCATGAGATGTGATGTCTCAATGCTTCTAATACCAAACCTGAAATCCTTCCTATAACATGAGATGTGATATCCAACTCCTTCCCATTCCAATCCTGAGACCCTTATGAAAGCATGAGATGTGATATCTCAATGCTTCTAATACCAAACCTGAGATCCTTCCTACAACATGAGATGTGATTTCCAAATCCTTCCCCTTCCAAACCTGAGACCCTCCCTTTAGCATGAGATGTGATATCCAACTCCTTCCCATTCCAATCCTGAGACCCTTCTGATAGCATGAGATGTGATATCTCAATGCCTCTAATACCAAACCTGAGATCCTACCTCTAACATGAAATGTGATATCCATCTCATTCCCTTTCCAAACCTGACACCCTGCCTATAGCATGAGATGTGATATCCAAGTCCTTCCCATTCCAATCCTGAGACCCTTCCTATAGCATGTGATGTGATATCTCAATGCTTATACCAAACCTGAGACCCTTCCTATGGCATGAGATGTCATATACAACTCCTTCCCATTCCAATCCTGAGACCCTTCCTATAGCATGAGATGTGATATCTCAATGCTAATACCAAAACTGAGATCTTTCCTATAACATGAGATGTGATATCCAACTCCTTCCCATTCCAATCCTGAGACCCTTCCTATAGCATGAGATGTGATATCACAATGCTTATACCAAACCTGAGACCGTTCCTATAGCTTGAGATGTGATATCTCAAGGCCTCTAATACCAAACCTGAGATCCTACCTCTAACATGAAATGTGATATCCAACTCCTTCCCCTTCCAAACCTGAGAGCCTTCCTATAGCATGGGATATGATATCCAAGTCCTTCCCATTCCAATCCTGAGACCCTTCCTATAACATGAAATGTGATATCCAACTCCTTCCCATTCCAACCTGAGACCCTTCCTATATCATGAGATGGGATATCTCAATGCTTCTAATACCAAACCTGAGACTCTTCCTATAACATGAGATGGGATATCCAACTCCTTCCCATTCCAATCCTAAGACCCTTTCGATAGCAGAGATGTGATATCTCAATGCTTATACCAAACCTGAGACCCTTCCTACGGCATGAGATGTCATATACAACTCCTTCCCATTCCAATCCTGAGACCCTTCCTATAACACGAGATGTGATATCTCAATGCTTATACCAAACCTGAGACCCTTCCTCTAGCATGAGATGTGATATCCAACTCCTTCCCATTCCAATCCTGAGACCCTTCCTATAGCATGAGATGTGATATCCAACTCCTTCCCATTCCAATCCTGAGACCCTTCCTATAGCCTGAGATCTGATATCTCAATGCCTCTAATACCAAACCTGAGATCCTTCCTCTAACATGAAATGTGATATCCAACTCCTTCCCTTTCCAAACCTGAGAGCCTATCTATAGCATGAGATGTGATATCCAAGTCCTTCCCATTCCAATCCTGAGACACTTCCGATAGCAGAGATGTGATATCTCAATGCTTATACCAAACCTGAGACCCTTCCTATAACATGAGATGTGATATCCAACTCCTTCCCGTTCCAAACCTGAGACCCTTCCTTTAGCATGAGATGTGATATCCAGCTCCTTCCCATTCCAATCCTGAGACACTTCCGATAGCATGCGATGTGATATCTCAATGCTTCTAATATCAAAACTGAGACCCTCCCTATAGCATGATATGTGATATCTAAGTCCTTCCCATTCCAATCCTGAGACCCTTCCTATAGCATGAGATGTGATATCTCAATGCTTCTACCAAACCTGAGACCCTTCCTTTAGCATGAGATGTGATAACCAACTCCTTCCCATTCCAATCCTGAGACCCTTCCTATAGCATGAGATGTGATATCTCAATACTTCTAATACCAAACCTGAGATCCTTCCGATAACATGAGATGTGATATCCAAATCCTTCCCCTTCCAAACCTGAGACCCTCCCTTTAGCATGAGATGTGATATCCAACTCCTTCCCATTCCAATCCTGAGAACCTTCTGATAGCATGAGATGTGATATCTCAATGCTTCTATACCAAACCTGAGATCCTTCCGATAGCATGAGATGTGATATCTCAATGCTTCTAATACCAAACCTGAGATCCTTCCTATAACATGAGATGTGATATCCAAATCCTTCCGCTTCCAAACCTGAGACCCTCCCTTTAGCATGAGATGTGATATCCAACTCCTTCCCATTCCAAACCTGAGAGCCTTCCTATAGCATGAGATGTGATATCCAAGTCCTTCTAATTCCAATAATGAGTTGGATATCACATCTCATATTATAGGAAGGGTCTTAGGATTGGAATGGGAAGAAGTTGGATATCACATCTCATGCTATAGGAAGGGTCTCAGGTTTGGTATAAGCATTGAGATATCACATCTCATGCTATAGGAAGGGTCTCAGGATTGGAATGGGAAGGAGTTGTATATGACATCTCATGCCATAGGAAGGGTCTCAGGTTTGGTATAAGTATTGAGATATCACATCACATGCTATAGGAAGGGTCTCAGGATTGGAATGGGAAGGACTTGAATATCACATCTCATGCTATAGGCAGGGTCTCAGGTTTGGAAAGGGAAGGAGATGGATATCATATTTCATGTTAGAGGTAGGATCTCAGGTTTGGTATTAGAGGCATTGAGATATCACAACTCATGCTATCAGAAGGGTCTCAGGATTGGAATGGGAAGGAGTTGTATATCACATCTCATGCTAAAGGGATGGTCTCAGGTTTGGTAGGGGAAGGATTTGGAAATCACATCTCATGTTATAGGAAGGATCTCAGGTTTGGTATTAGAAGCATTGAGATATCACATCTCATGCTATCGGAAGTATCTCAGGTTTGGTATTAGAGGCATTGAGATATCACATCTCATGCTATCATAAGGGTCTCAGGATTGGAATGGGAAGGAGTTGGATATCACATCTCATGTTATAGGAAGGATCTCAGGTTTGGTATTAGAAGCATTGAGATATCACATCTCATGCTATAGGAAGGGTCTCAGGATTGGAATGGGAAGGAGTTGGATATCACATCTCATGCTATAGGAAGGGTCTCAGATTTGGTATAAGCATTGAGATATCACATCTCATGCTATAGGAAGGGTCTCAGGATTGGAATGGGAAGGAGTTGGATATCACATCTCATGCTATAGGAAGGGTCTCAGGTTTGGAACGGGAAGGTGTTAGATATCACATCTCATGTTATAGGAAGAGTCTCAGGTTTGGTATAAGCATTGAGATATCACATCTCTGCTATCGGAGGTGTCTCAGGATTGGGATGGGAAGGAATTGGATATCACATCTCATGCTATAGGAAGGGTATCAGGTTTGGAACGGGAAGGAGTTGGATATCCCATCTCATGTTATAGGACAGGTCTCAGGTTTGATATTAGAAGCATTGAGATATCATATCTCTGCTATTGGAAGGGTCTCAGGATTGGAATGGGAAGGACTTGGATATCAGAATTCATGTTATAGGAAGGGTCTCAGGTTTGGTATTAAAAGCATTGAGATATCACATCTCATGCTATAGGAAGGGTCTCAGGATTGAAATGGGAAGGACTTGGATATCACATCTCATGTTATAGGAAGGGTCTCAGGTTTGGTATTAGAAGCATTGAGATATCACATCTCATGCTATAGGAAGGGTCTCAGGAATGGAATGGGAAGGACTTGGATATCACATCTCATGTTATAGGAAGGGTCTCAGGTTTGGTATTAGAAGCATTGAGATATCACATCTCATGTTATAGGAAGGGTCTCAGGTTTGGTATTAGAAGCATTGAGATATCAAGTCTCATGGTATAGGACGGGAGTTTGATATCACATCTCATGCCATGGTATGGGTCTCAGGTTTTGTAGAAGCATTGGGATATCACATCTCATGCTATCGGAAGGGTATCAGGATTGGTTTTGGAAGGAGTTGGATATCCCATCTCATGCTATAGGAAGGGTCTCAGGTTGGAATGGGAAGGAGTTGGATATGACATCTCATGTTATAGGAAGGGTTTTAGGATTGGAATGGGAAGGACTTGGATATCACATCTCATGCTGTAGGAAGGCTCTCAGGTTTGGAAAGGGAAGGAGTTGGATATCACATTTCATGTTAGAGGTAGGATCTCAGGTTTGGTATTAGAGGCATTGAGATATCACATCTCATGCTATCAGAAGGGTATCAGGATTGGAATGGGAAGGAGTTGGATATCACATCTCATGCTAAAGGGAGGGTCTCAGGTTCAGAAGGGGAAGGATTTGGATATCACATCTCATGCTATAGGAAGGGTCTCAGGATTGGAATGGGAAGGAGTTGGATATCACATCTCATGATAAAGGAAGGGTCTAAGGTTTGGAAGGGGAAGGATTTGGATATCGCATCTCATGTTATAGGACGGGTCTCAGGTTTGGTATTAGAAGCATTGAGATATCAAGTCTCATGGTATAGGAGGGGTCTCAGAATTGGAATGGGAAGGAGGTGGATATCACATCTCAAGCTATAGGAAGGGTCTCAGGATTGGAATGGGAAGGAGTTTGATGTCACATATTATGCCATAGTATGGGTCTCAGGTTTGGTAGAAGCATTGGGATATCACATCTCATGCTATTGGAAGGGTATCAGTATTGGATTTGGAAGGAGTTGGATATCCCATCTCATGCTATAGGAAGGGTCTCAGGTTGGAATGGGAAGGAGTTGGATATCACATTTCATGTTATAGGAAGGGTCTCAGGATTGGAATGGGAAGGACTTGGATATCATATCTCATGCTAAAGGAAGGCTCTCAGGTTTGGAAGGGGAAGGAGTTGGATATCACATTTCATGTTAGAGGAAGGATCTCAGGTTTGGTATTAGAGGCCTTGAGATATCACATCTCATGCTATAGGAAGGGTCTCAGGATTGGAATGGGAAGGAGTTGGATATCACATCTCAAGCTATAGGAAGGGTCTCAGGTTTGGTATAAACATTGAGATATCACATCTCATGCTATAGGAAGGGTCTCAGGATTGGAATGGGAAGGAGTTGGATATCACATCTCATGTTATAGGAAAGATCTCAGGTTTGGTATTAGAAGCATTGAGACATCACATCTCATGTTATAGGAAGGGTCTTAGGATTGGAATGGGAAGAAGTTGGATATCACATCTCATGCTATAGGAAGGGTCTCAGGTTTGGTATAAGCATTGAGATATCACATCTCATGCTATAGGAAGGGTCTCATGATTGGAATGGGAAGGAGTTGTATATGACATCTCATGCCATAGGAAGGGTCTCAGGTTTGGTATAAGCATTGAGATATCACATCACATTCTATATGAAGGGTCTCAGGATTGGAATGGGAAGGACTTGGATATCACATCTCATGCTATAGGCAGGGTCTCAGGTTTGGAAAGGGAAGGAGATGGATATCACATTTCATGTTAGAGGTAGGATCTCAGGTTTGGTATTATAGGCATTGAGATATCACATCTCATGCTATCAGAAGGGTCTCAGGATTGGAATGGGAAGGAGTTGTATATCACATCTCATGCTAAAGGGAGGGTCTCAGGTTTGGAAGGGGAAGGATTTGGAAATCACATTTCATGTTATAGGAAGGATCTCAGGTTTGGTATTAGAAGCATTGAGATATCACATCTCATGCTATCGGAAGTATCTCAGGTTTGGTATTAGAGGCATTGAGATATCACATCTCATGCTATCATAAGGGTCTCAGGATTGGAATGGGAAGGAGTTGGATATCACATCTCTTGTTATAGGAAGGATCTCAGGTTTGGTATTAAAAGCATTGAGATATCACATCTCATGCTATAGGAAGGGTCTCAGGATTGGAATGGGAAGGAGTTGGATATCACATCTCATGCTATAGGAAGGGTCTCAGATTTGGTATAAGCATTGAGATATCACATCTCATGCTATAGGAAGGGTCTCAGGATTGGAATGGGAAGGAGTTGGATATCACATCTCATGCTATAGGAAGGGTCTCAGGTTTGGAACGGAAAGGAGTTAGATATCACATCTCATGTTATAGGAAGAGTCTCAGGTTTGGTATAAGCATTGAGATATCACATCTCTGCTATCGGAGTTGTCTCAGGATTGGGATGTGAAGGAATTGGATATCACATCTCATGCTATAGGAAGGGTCTCAGGTTTGGAACGGGAAGGAGTTGGATATCCCATCTCATGTTATAGGACAGGTCTCAGGTTTGATATTAGAAGCATTGAGATATCACATCTCTGCTATTTGAAGGGTCTCAGGATTGGAATGGGAAGGATTTGGATATCAGAATTCATGTTATAGGAAGGGTCTCAGGTTTGTTATTAGAAGCATTGAGATATCACATCTCATGCTATAGGAAGGGTCTCAGGATTGAAATGGGAAGGACTTGGATATCACATCTCATGTTATAGGAAGGGTCTCAGGTTTGTTATTAGAAGCATTGAGATATCACATCTCATGCTATAGGAAGGGTCTCAGGAATGGAATGGGAAGGACTTGGATATCACATCTCATGATAAAGGAAGGGTCTAACGTTTGGAAGGGGAAGGATTTGGATATCACATCTCATGTTATTGGACCGGTCTCAGGTTTGGTATTAGAAGCATTGAGATATCAAGTCTCATGGTATGGGACGGGAGTTTGATATCACATCTCATGCCATGGTATGGGTATCAGGTTTTGTAGAAGCATTGGGATATCACATCTCATGCTATCGGAAGGGTATCAGGATTGGATTTGGAAGGAGTTGGATATCCCATCTCATGCTATAGGAAGGGTATCAGGTTGGAATGGGAAGGAGTTGGATATGACATCTCATGTTATAGGAAGGGTCTCAGGATTGGAATGGGAAGGACTTGGATATCACATCTCATGCTGTAGGAAGGCTCTCAGGTTTGGAAAGGGAAGGAGTTGGATATCACATTTCATGTTAGAGGTAGGATCTCAGGTTTGGTATTAGAGGCATTGAGATATCACATCTCATGCTATCAGAAGGGTATCAGGATTGGAATGAGAAGGAGTTGGATATCACATCTCATGCTAAAGGGAGGGTCTCAGGTTCGGAAGGGGAAGGATTTGGATATCACATCTCATGTTATAGGAAGTATCTCAGGTTTGGTATTAGAAGCATTGAGATATCACATCTCATGCTATCGGAAGGATCTCAGGTTTGGTATTAGAAGCATTGAGATATCACATCTCATGCTATAGGAAGGGTCTCAGGATTGGAATGGGAAGGAGTTGGATATCACATCTCATGTTATAGGAAGGATCTCAGGTTTGGTATTAGAAGCATTGAGATATCACATCTCATGCTATAGGACTGGTCTCAGGATTGGAATGGGAAGGAGTTGGATATCACATCTCATGCTAAAGGAAGGGTCTCAGTTTTGGTAGAAGCATTGAGATTTCACATATCATGCTATAGGAAGGGTCTCAGGATTGGAATGGGAAGGAATTGTATATCACATCTCATGCTAAAGGGAGGGTCTCAGGTTTGGAAGGGGAAGGATTTGGAAATCACATCTCATGTTATAGGAAGGATCTCAGGTTTGGTATTAGAAGCATTGAGATATCACATCTCATGCTATCGGAAGTATCTCAGGTTTGGTATTAGAGGCATTGGGATATCACATCTCATGCTATCATAAGGGTTTCAGGATTGGAATGGGAAGGAGTTGGATATCACATCTCTTGTTATAGGAAGGATCTCAGGTTTGGTATTAGAAGCATTGAGATATCACATCTCATGCTATAGGAAGGGTCTCAGGATTGGAATGGGAAGGAGTTGGATATCACATCTCATGCTATAGGAAGGGTCTCAGGATTGGAACGGAAAGGAGTTAGATATCACATCTCATGTTATAGGAGGAGTCTCAGGTTTGGTATAAGCATTGAGATATCACATCTCTGCTATCGGAGGTGTCTCAGGATTGGGATGGGAAGGAATTGGATATCACATCTCATGCTATAGGAAGGGTATCAGGTTTGGAACGGGAAGGAGTTGGATATCACATCTCATGCTATAGGAAGGGTCTCAGGTTTGGAACGGAAAGGAGTTAGATATCACATCTCATGTTATAGGAAGAGTCTCAGGTTTGGTATAAGCATTGAGATATCACATCTCTGCTATCGGAGGTGTCTCAGGATTGGGATGGGAAGGAATTGGATATCACATCTCATGCTATAGGAAGGGTATCAGGTTTGGAACGGGAAGGAGTTGGATATCCCATCTCATGTTATAGGACAGGTCTCAGGTTTGATATTAGAAGCATTGAGATATCACATCTCTGCTATTGGAAGGGTCTCAGGATTGGAATGGGAAGGACTTGGATATCAGAATTCATGTTATAGGAAGGGTCTCAGGTTTGGTATTAGAAGCATTGAGATATCACATCTCAAGCTATAGGAAGGGTCTCAGGATTGAAATGGGAAGTACTTGGATATCACATCTCATGTTATAGGAAGGGTCTCAGGTTTGGTATTAGAAGCATTGAGATATCACATCTCATGCTATAGGAAGGGTCTCAGGAATGGAATGGGAAGGACTTGGATATCACATCTCATGATAAAGGAAGGGTCTAAGGTTTGGAAGGGGAAGGATTTGGATATCACATCTCATGTTATTGGACCGGTCTCAGGTTTGGTATTAGAAGCATTGAGATATCAAGTCTCTTGGTATGGGACGGGAGTTTGATATCACATCTCATGCCATGGTATGGGTATCAGGTTTTGTAGAAGCATTGGGATATCACATCTCATGCTATCGGAAGGGTATCAGGATTGGATTTGGAAGGAGTTGGATATCCCATCTCATGCTATAGGAAGGGTATCAGGTTGGAATGGGAAGGAGTTGGATATGACATCTCATGTTATAGGAAGGGTCTCAGGATTGGAATGGGAAGGACTTGGATATCACATCTCATGCTGTAGGAAGGCTCTCAGGTTTGGAAAGGGAAGGAGTTGGATATCACATTTCATGTTAGAGGTAGGATCTCAGGTTTGGTATTAGAGGCATTGAGATATCACATCTCATGCTATCAGAATGGTATCAGGAATGGAATGAGAAGGAGTTGGATATCACATCTCATGCTAAAGGGAGGGTCTCAGGTTCGGAAGGGGAAGGATTTGGATATCACATCTCATGTTATAGGAAGTATCTCAGGTTTGGTATTAGAAGCATTGAGATATCACATCTCATGCTATCGGAAGGATCTCAGGTTTGGTATTAGAAGCATTGAGATATCACATCTCATGCTATAGGAAGGGTCTCAGGATTGGAATGGGAAGGAGTTGGATATCACATCTCTTGTTATAGGAAGGATCTCAGGTTTGGTATTATAAGCATTGAGATATCACATCTCATGCTATAGGACTGGTCTCAGGATTGGAATGGGAAGGAGTTGGATATCACATCTCATGCTAAAGGAAGGGTCTCAGTTTTGGTAGAAGCATTGAGATTTCACATATCATGCTATAGGAAGGGTCTCAGGATTGGAATGGGAAGGAGTTGGATATCACATCTCATGCTATAGGAAGGGTCTCAGGTTTGGTATAAGCATTGAGATATCACATCTCATGCTAAAGGGAGGGTCTCAGGTTCGGAAGGGGAAGGATTTGGATATCACATCTCATGTTATAGGAAGTATCTCAGGTTTGGTATTAGAAGCATTGAGATATCACATCTCATGCTATCGGAAGGATCTCAGGTTTGGTATTAGAAGCATTGAGATATCACATCTCATGCTATAGGAAGGGTCTCAGGATTGGAATGGGAAGGAGTTGGATATCACATCTCATGTTATAGGAAGGATCTCAGGTTTGGTATTAGAAGCATTGAGATATCACATCTCATGCTATAGGACTGGTCTCAGGATTGGAATGGGAAGGAGTTGGATATCACATCTCATGCTAAAGGAAGGGTCTCAGTTTTGGTAGAAGCATTGAGATTTCACATATCATGCTATAGGAAGGGTCTCAGGATTGGAATGGGAAGGAGTTGGATATCACATCTCATGCTATAGGAAGGGTCTCAGGTTTGGTATAAGCATTGAGATATCACATCTCTGCTATCGGAAGGGTCTCAGGATTGGAATGGGAAGGACTTAGATATCACATCTCATGCTATAGGGAGGGTCTCAGTATTGATATTAGAAGCATTGAGATATCACATCTCAAGCTATCGGAACGGTCTCAGGATTGGAATGGGAAGGAGTTGGATATCACATCTCATGATATAGGAAGGGTCTCAGGTTAGGAACGGGAAGGAGTTGGATATCACATCTCATGTTATAGGAAGAGTCTCATGCTAAGACCTGATAGACCCTTCCTATAACATGAGATGGGAATATCCAACTCCTTCCCATTCCAATCCTGAGACCCTTCCGATAGCAGAGATGTGATATCTCAATGCTTATACCAAACCTGAGACCCTTCCTATAGCATGAGATGTGATATCCAACTCCTTCCCATTCCAATACTGAGACCCTTCCTATAGCATGAGATGTGATATCTCAATGCTTCTAATATCAAACTTGAGACCCTCCCTATAGCATGAGATGTGATATCCAAGTCCTTCCCATTTCAATCCTGAGACACTTCCTATAGCATGAGATGTGATATCTCAATGCTTCTAATACCAAACCTGAGACTCTTCCTATAACATGAGATGGGATATCCAACTCCTTCCCATTACAATCCTGAGACCCTTCCGAAAGCAGAGATGTGATATCTCAATGCTTATACCAAACCTAAGACCCTTCCTATGGCATGAGATGTCATATACAGATCCTTCCCATTCCAATCCTGAGACCCTTCCTATAGCATGAGATGTGATATCTCAATGCTTATACCAAACCTAAAACCCTTCCTATAGCATGAGATGTGATATCCAACTCCTTCCCATTCCAATCCTGAGACCATTCCTATAGCATGAGATGTGATATCCAATGGCTCTAATATCAAACCTGAGATCCTTCCTCTAACATTAAATGTGATATCCAACTCCTTCCCTTTCCAAACCTGAGAGCCTACCTATAGCATGAGATGTGATATCCAAGTCCTTCCCATTCCAATCCTTAGACCCTTCCTACAGCATGCAATATGATATCTCAATGATTCTAATAACAAACCTGAGACTCGTCCTATAACATGAGATGGGATATCCAACTCCTTCCCATTCCAATCCTGAGCCACTTCCGATAGCAGAGATGTGATATCTCAATGCTTATACCAAACCTGAGACCCTTCCTATAACATGAGATGTGATATCCAACTCCTTCCCGTTCCAAACCTGAGACACTAACTATAGCATATGTGATATCCAACTTCTTCCCATTCCAAACATGAGACCCTTCCTATAGCAAGCAAGTAATATCCAACTCCTACCCATTCCAATCCTGAGACCCTTCCTATAGCAAGAGATGTGATATCCAAATCCTTCCCATTCCAATCCTGAGACCCTTCCTATTACATGAGATGTGATATCCAACTCCTTCCCATTCCAACCTGAGACACTTCCTATAGCATGAGAAGGGATATCCAACTCCTTCCCAATCCAATCCTGAGACCCTTCCGATAGCAGAGATGTGATATCTCAATGCTTATACCAAACCTGAGACCCTTCCTATAGCATGAGAAGGGATATCCAACTCCTTCCCAATCCAATCCTGAGACCCTTCCGATAGCAGAGATGTGATATCTCAATGCTTCTACCAAACCTGAGACCCTTCCTTTAGCTTGAGATGTGATATCCAAATCCTTCACATTCCAATCCTGAGACCCTTCCTATAGCATGAGAAGGGATATCTCAATGCTTCTAATACCAAACCTGAGATCCTTCCTATAACATGAGATGTGATATCCAATTCCTTCCCATTCCAATCCTGAGACCCTTCCGATAGCAGAGATGTGATATCTCAATGCTTATACCAAACCTGAGACCCTTCCTATGGCCTGAGATGTCATATACAACTCCTTCCCATTCCAATCCTGAGACCCTTCCTATAGCATGAGATGTGATATCTCAATGCTTATACCAAATCTGAGACTCTTCCTATAGCATGAGATGTGATATCCAACTCCTTCCCATTCCAATCCTGAGACCCTTCCTATAGCATGAGATGTGATGTCTCAATGCTTCTAATACCAAACCTGAGATCCTTCCTATAACATGAGATGTGATATCCAACTCCTTCCCATTCCAATCCTGAGACCCTTATGAAAGCATGAGATGTGATATCTCAATGCTTCTAATACCAAACCTGAGATCCTTCCTACAACATGAGATGTGATTTCCAAATCCTTCCCCTTCCAAACCTGAGACCCTCCCTTTAGCATGAGATGTGATATCCAACTCCTTCCCATTCCAATCCTGAGACCCTTCTGATAGCATGAGATGTGATATCTCAATGCCTCTAATACCAAACCTGAGATCCTACCTCTAACATGAAATGTGATATCCATCTCATTCCCTTTCCAAACCTGACACCCTGCCTATAGCATGAGATGTGATATCCAAGTCCTTCCCATTCCAATCCTGAGACCCTTCCTATAGCATGTGATGTGATATCTCAATGCTTATACCAAACCTGAGACCCTTCCTATGGCATGAGATGTCATATACAACTCCTTCCCATTCCAATCCTGAGACCCTTCCTATAGCATGAGATGTGATATCTCAATGCTAATACCAAAACTGAGATCTTTCCTATAACATGAGATGTGATATCCAACTCCTTCCCATTCCAATCCTGAGACCCTTCCTATAGCATGAGATGTGATATCACAATGCTTATACCAAACCTGAGACCGTTCCTATAGCTTGAGATGTGATATCCAACTCCTTCCCATTCCAATCCTGAGACCCTTCCTATAGCATGAGATGTGATATCTCAAGGCCTCTAATACCAAACCTGAGATCCTACCTCTTACCTGAAATGTGATATCCAACTCCTTCCCCTTCCAAACCTGAGAGCCTTCCTATAGCATGGGATATGATATCCAAGTCCTTCCCATTCCAATCCTGAGACCCTTCCTATAACATGAAATGTGATATCCAACTCCTTCCCATTCCAACCTGAGACCCTTCCTATATCATGAGATGGGATATCTCAATGCTTCTAATACCAAACCTGAGATCCTTCCTCTAACATGAAATGTGATATCCAACTCCTTCCCTTTCCAAACCTGAGAGCCTATCTATAGCATGAGATGTGATATCCAAGTCCTTCCCATTCCAATCCTGAGACACTTCCGATAGCAGAGATGTGATATCTCAATGCTTATACCAAACCTGAGACCCTTCCTATAACATGAGATGTGATATCCAACTCCTTCCCGTTCCAAACCTGAGACCCTTTCTTTAGCATGAGATGTGATATCCAGCTCCTTCCCATTCCAATCCTGAGACACTTCCGATAGCATGCGATGTGATATCTCAATGCTTCTAATATCAAAACTGAGACCCTCCCTATAGCATGATATGTGATATCTAAGTCCTTCCCATTCCAATCCTGAGACCCTTCCTATAGCATGAGATGTGATATCTCAATGCTTCTACCAAACCTGAGACCCTTCCTTTAGCATGAGATGTGATAACCAACTCCTTCCCATTCCAATCCTGAGACCCTTCCTATAGCATGAGATGTGATATCTCAATACTTCTAATACCAAACCTGAGATCCTTCCGATAACATGAGATGTGATATCCAAATCCTTCCCCTTCCAAACCTGAGACCCTCCCTTTAGCATGAGATGTGATATCCAACTCCTTCCCATTCCAATCCTGAGAACCTTCTGATAGCATGAGATGTGATATCTCAATGCTTCTATACCAAACCTGAGATCCTTCCGATAGCATGAGATGTGATATCTCAATGCTTCTAATACCAAACCTGAGACCCTTCCTATAACATGAGATGGGAATATCCAACTCCTTCCCATTATAATCCTGAGACCCTTCCGATAGCAAACATGTGATATCTCAATGCTTATACCAAACCTGAGATCCTTCCTATAACATGAGATGTGATATCCAACTCCTTCCCATTCCAATCCTGAGACACTTCCTATAGCATGAGATGTGATATCTCACTGCTTATACCAAACCTGAGACCCTTCCTATAGCATGAGATGTGATATCCAAGTCCTTCCCATTCCAATCCTGAGACACTTCCTATAGCATGAGATGTGATATCTCAATGCTTCTAATACCAAACCTGAGACCCTTCCTATGGCATGAGATGTCATATACAGATCCTTCCCATTCCAATCCTGAGACCCTTCCTATAGCATGAGATGTGATATCTCAATGCTTATACCAAACCTAAAACCCTTCCTATAGCATGAGATGTGATATCCAACTCCTTCCCATTCCAATCCTGAGACCCTTCCTAGCATGAGATGTGATATCCAATGGCTCTAATATCAAACCTGAGATCCTTCCTCTAACATTAAATGTGATATCCAACTCCTTCCCTTTCCAAACCTGAGAGCCTACCTATAGCATGAGATGTGATATCCAAGTCCTTCCATTCCAATCCTTAGACCCTTCCTACAGCATGCAATATGATATCTCAATGATTCTAATAACAAACCTGAGACCCGTCCTATAACATGAGATGTGATATCCAACTCCTTCCCATTCCAATCCTGAGACACTTCCGATAGCAGAGATGTGATATCTCAATGCTTCTAATACCAAACCTGAGACCAGTCCTATAACATGAGATGGGATATCCAACTCCTTCCCGTTCCAAACCTGAGACCCTTCCTATAGCATGAGATGTGATATCCAACTCCTTCCCATCCCAATCCTGAGACACTTCCGATTGCAGAGATTTGATATCTCAATGCTTATACCAAACCTGAGACTCTTCCTATAGCATGAGATGTGATATCCAGCTCCTTCCCGTTCCAAACCTGAGACCCTTCCTATAGCATGAGATGTGATATCCAACTCCTTCCCATTCCAATCCTGAGACCCTTATGATAGCATGAGATGTGATATCTCAATGCCTCTAATACCAAATCTGAGATTCTTCCGATAGCATGAGATGTGATATCTCAATGCTTCTTATACCAAACCTGAGATCCTTCCTATAACATGAGATGTGATATCCAAATCCTTCCCCTTCCAAACCTGAGACCCTCCCTTTAGCATGAGATGTGATATCCAACTCCTTCCCATTCCAACCTGAGACCCTTCCTATAGCATGAGATGGGATATCCAACTCCTTGGAATTCCAATCCTGATACCCTTCCGATAGCATGAGATTTGATATCCCAATGCTTATACCAAACCTGAGACCCATACTATGGCATGAGATGTGATATCAAACTCCTTCCCATTCCAATCCTGAGACCCTTCCTATAGCTTGAGATGTGATATCCAACTCCTTCCCATTCCAATTCTGAGACCCTTCCTATACCATGAGACTTGATATCTCAATGCTTCTAATACCAAACCTGAGACCCATCCTATAACATGAGATGTGATATCCAAATCCTTCCCCTTCCAAACCTTAGACCCTTCCTTTATCATGAGATGTGATATCCAACTCCTTCCCATTCCAATCCTGAGACCCTTCCGATATCATGAGATGTGATATCTCAATGCTTCTAATATCAAACTCGAGACCCTCCCTATAGCATGAGATGTGATATCCAAGTCCTTCCCATTCCAATCCTGAGACCCTTCCTATAGCATGAGATGTGATGTCTCAATGCTTCTAATACCAAACCTGAGACCCTTCCTATAACATGAAATGGGAATATCCAACTCCTTCCCATTCCAATCCTGAGACCCTTCCGATAGCAAACATGTGATATCTCAATGCTTATACCAAACCTGAGATCCTTCCTATAACATGAGATGTGATATCCAACTCCTTCCCATTCCAATCCTGAGACACTTCCTATAGCATGAGATGTGATATCTCACTGCTTATACCAAACCTGAGACCCTTCCTATAGAATGAGATGTGATATCCAACTCCTTCCCATTCCAATCCTGAGACCCTTCCTATAGCATGAGATGTGATATCTCAATGCTTCTAATATCAAACTTGAGACCCTCCCTATAGCATGAGATGTGATATCCAAGTCCTTCCCATTCCAATCTTGAGACACTTCCTATAGCATGAGATGTGATATCTCAATGCTTCTAATACCAAACCTGAGACTCTTCCTATAACATGAGATGGGATATCCAACTCCTTCCCATTGCAATCCTGAGACCCTTCCGATAGCAGAGATGTGATATCTCAATGCTTATACCAAACCTGAGACCCTTCCTACGGCATGAGATGTCATATACAACTCCTTCCCATTCCAATCCTGAGACCCTTCCTATAGCATGAGATGTGATATCTCAATGCTTATACCAAACCTGAGACCCTTCCTATAGCATGAGATGTGATATCCAACTCCTTCCCATTCCAATCCTGAGACCCTTCCTATAGCATGAGATGTGATGTCTAAATGCTTCTAATACCAAACCTGAGATCCTTCCTATAACATGAGATGTGAAATCCAACTCCTTCCATTCCAATCCTGAGACCCTTCCTATAGCATGAGATGTGATACCTCAATGCTTATACTAAACCTGAGACCCTTCCTTTAGCATGAGATGTGATATCCAACTCATTCCCATTCCAATCCTGAGACCCTTCCTATAGCATGAGATGTGATGTCTAAATGCCTCTAATACCAAACCTGAGATCCTTCCTCTAACATGAAATGTGATATCCAACTCCTTCCCTTTCCAAACCTGAGAGCCTATCCATAGCATGAGATGTGATATCCAAGTCCTTCCCATTCCAATCCTTAGACCCTTCCTACAGCATGCAATAACACTACTCACTTCAGACCTGGGAACGCCAAGTGTACGAATCATGTGAGAGTGACAAGGACTCGATATACTACACAACCTGGCGGCGGTTACAGAGCAAGACTCCTGTGTAGGCTGGTCAGTCTGCTGGATGGCCCAGAGACGCTTCCGAAGGCTTACTAGCAGGAGATGGTGAAAATGCCGAGAATAGCTGTCCCCGCTATTCCAAGGGTCGAAGTACCAGTACAGGCCTTCTGGTTCGATCAAAGGTGAAAAGGGTTTCACAAGGCGACAGCAGTGCAGAGGAGCAGTCCTTCAGCGGGTCACCAGCGATTCCTCGGTTCAGACTCTTGGTTGCAGGATACTTGGCTCCTGTATTCCTTCGTTCGTGAGAACTCAGGAGATCGACATGGTAGCGGTGTTTCCAGCCCCCTCTTATCCACGGTTCCCTTCGCGCCAAAACGGAGGGGACCCAATGGGAGATCCGCTCATCAACACTCACACCATTCGTGGACCTATCACAGACCACGGTGGTCCCAGGCATTCACACCACCCTAGACTCTCTGGCACCCAGGATGTGTATTGGGACCAGACATCCCAGCCCACATCCTGGAGGCACACACAAGACATGTAGAAGCCTGCGAAAGCATCTGTGTTTCGCGGGAAAGCACATGCCCAAATAAGGAAGGCCCCAGGTCGGCTCGACCTGGGGAAGGTGAAGGGAGCAAGACGGTCAGCGGACAGGACAAAGGAGCCTCGTGGTCTGGCCATTTTGGGATCTAGGCCACCATTTTGGGTTAAGCGCGAGAAACGCGCTTAGCACGCCAAAAGGATCTCAAAACACAAGAAACGATCGCTGCCACCATTCCCGTCCGTGAATCACTTGCACCGATCAGTTACAATCCTGAAAGAGTATCTAGGGCCTGTAGAAGGCTAGAGACCCAAGAGAGCAGTAACTTAGCTTACAGTGCCCTCTTGTGTCATGTTGCACGAAAGCTGCAACATGATACAAGAAACTACGGAAACCAGCGTTTCCTGGTACTGACTGTCTTAAGGGCATGACAGTTTCCCCGTAAGAAAGGAGCGAAAGCCCAGAGGAGTGCGGCAGAAGGCTGCACTTCTCGGGCAAAGTCGAGAACAAGGTGAAAAACAACAGCAAAAAGTTTAGGGGTTTGCACATGGAAGGAAAATTACCTACAATTACGAAATCTTTCCTAACACTCGCCCCTCCCAGACTATGGACAGGGGGAACTAATCCACCCCTGGATGAGTCTCTTGTTCAGGTCGGTTAAACATTCTCCACAACCCATCAGCATTGCTATGTTGGACACCTGGCCTATGCTCAATAGTGAAGTCGAAGCCTTGTAGACTTATGGACCACCTAAGCAACTTTGGATTCTCCCCCTTCATGTTTATTAGCCACTTTAAGGGCTTATGGTCAGTTTGCACAGTGAAGTGGGTCCCATAGAGGTAGGGCCTCAGCTTCCTTAGGGCCCACACAACAGAGAAACATTCTTTCTCTACCGTAGACCATCTGAGCTCTCTGTCCTTAAACTGGCGACTAATAAAACCAATAGGGTGTTCCTTACCCTTCTCATCTACTTGCGATAGTACAGCTCCTATCCCAGTGTCAGAGGCGTCCGTCTGCACGATAAAAGGTCTTTGATAATCAGGGGCCCTGAGGACAGGGGCCTGGCACAAGGAGTCTTTTAAGCCATTGAAGCCCTTCTCACACTCGTCGGTCCAAGTTACCTTCTTGGGTTTCTTCAGAGTTGTGAGGGCAGTCAGAGGGGCAGCTATGGTGCCATAGTCTGCCACAAAATTGCGGTAATACCCCGTGAGTCCTAAGAAGGCTCTCACTTGGGTTTGTGTAGTGGGGGTAGGCCAGTCTTGTACTGCTTGTACTTTACTGGGTAGAGGCTGTATCCTCCCTCCACCTACTTCATGTCCAAGGTAAAACACTGAGCCTTGTCCAATCTGGCGTTTACTAGCCTTTATGGTCAAGTGTGCTTTCTGAAGAGCCTGGAGCACAATCCCGAGGTGTTTCACATGGTCAGGTGGCACTGAAAACTGCTATATCGTCCAGATATGCAAGACAGAATTCGTCCAACCCATTCAAAACATGATGCACAAGCCTCTGGAAAGTGGCAGGTGCATTCTTCAACCCGAACGGCATTACCCGGAATTGGTAAAGGCCGTCTGGAGTAGAAAACGCTGTCTTCTCCTTGGCATGTTCTGCTAAAGCTATTTGCCAATAGCCAGCAGTGAGGTCAAACGTGCTGAGGTACTTGGAGGCACCCAAAGTATCCACCAGCTCATCTGTTCGAGGCAAGGGGTGTGCATCTGTCTTGGTGACAGCATTCAGAGCCCTGTAATCCACACAGAACCTCAATTCAGAAGTGCCTGCCTTTGGAACGAAAACCACAGGGCTGGACCAAGGACTACTAGAGGGTTCAATCACCCCAAGGTCTAACATCTTGTTGACCTCGGTCTTAATATAAGACCGTACTTTGTCTGACATCCTGTATCCCCTACTTTTGGTAGGTACACTGTCTCCTGTGTCTATGTTATGTTTGCACCAAGGTGTCAAACCAGGCGACTGTGAAAACAGGGGGGAAAACTGCCTAAGCAAACTTTTCACCTCAGCCTGCTGATCAGAAGTCAGGTGAGGGGCCACTCGGACACCCTCAAAGGAGCTATCTGAAGGACCGCTTTGGAACAGGTCGGGGAGAGGTTCAGACTCCTCTTCCTCAACATCTGAAGCCAGTAACAGTGCTGCGATTTTGACTCTTGGGACGAAAGCCTTCAGCCTATTCACGTGAAACACTTTTGGAGCCTGTCCAGGCCTTCCAAGGTCCACTAAATAGTTAACCTCACCCAGGGGCTCCACCACTGTGTAGGGGCCTGACCATTTGTCCTGTAAAGCTCAAGGCCTTATGGGATTCATGATCAGGACTTGCTGACCAGGTGTAAAGTTGATGAGGGAAGCTTTCTGGTCGTACCAATGTTTCACCAGCGCTTGTACTGCCTTCAATTTATCACTAGCCAAGCCCATCAGAAGTACCATCCGTTTTCTGAGCCCTAGCACATAATCAAC